>NC_058407.1:34656518-34672902 GCF_002201575.2 Neomonachus schauinslandi
AGAAAGAAAGAAAGAAAGAAAGAAAGAAAGAAAGAAAGAAAGAAAGAGAAAAGAAAGTACTAGCTCTTCTGGCTACCTCCAAGCCAAGTGATTATCAAAAAACTCCAGAACAAGCTAGATTATTGATTGATGCTATTCATAGGAAATTACCTTACAAAACACATGCTCTCAGTAATGATAGTTTCATTATGAAGAAAATATACATGACTCAACAAAATGTACTGCCACTAAAAGGAAAATAACTCAAAGTATGTCATCGGCTATTCATGAGTACATCACTTATGTGTAAAAGACCCAGGAAGAAGGTGCTTCTTTTACATACAGGCTCTTCTCAGTCTCTTGCAGTCTTCTGATATAATACCTGTTCTAGCAAATCTTACCAATAAACTCCTTAAAAAAATGCCATAGAAATTTTAGTTCTCATCTTCCTTCATCACTTTGGCTCTCATCTATTAAAAACCTACTCCTTGAAACTCTATGCTTTCTTGGTTAATTTTTTTTTCTGTGTCTCATTCTTCTCATTTTATCTTTTTTACACAATAATTCAACAAATGCAAGATTTGACAAATGCTTATTTAGTTTGGTATCAAACTGAATGTCATATTTTGACTACCAAATTATTTTTGGACAGCCACTGTATTCTCCAAATCTTGGGCTAGGACCTTGGAGCTAGCTTCCTTTTGTTTCATCTCCTTTTTGTTATCTTTATCATTTTTCCATACAGCACCATATGAGTTCTCCATTTCTCTTCCTCCTTCCCATTATTTTTCATAACTGTTTCAGTAATCCAAACAAGGACATTCTTAGGCCTAGATTATTACTGAAATAAATTGTCCTATATTTTTCAGGTGAAATAATTGAGAGTTACCAAGGGTATCAGATACTGTCCTTCATGTACAACATTATCTCATTTAATCCTCAAATAGCTGTCAGATAGATCCTATTATTATTCTTTTATTTTTAATTAAAATATAACTGACATACAATATTATATTAATTTTACAGTGATTGAACACTTATATGAAGTACAAAATTCTTACCATGATAAGTGTAGTTACCGTCTGTGACTATAAAAAGTTACAAATTAGCTTCAGAAAAAAACCATATTTGTCTGGGCAATGAGAGGCAATGATAAGACAGTTTTTTAGTTAAATCCTGAGGCTTTTATATTCTAATCCTCATTTAATCACATATTGCTAAACAGCCTTAGATAAGTCATTCCTAACGATGAGCATTAGTTTCCTAAACACTTAACAAATGTTAGCTACTCTTATTAAACTCATCAATAGGTCTTCTTGGATCAGAAGTCTGAATCAAGACCACTGGAGATGCATGTTGATAAAACTCCTCCGATGTTTTCCTGTAAATCCACCACTTACTGCTAACCAATGACTTAGATGTTTTATCGCCACTGTTAGCTCACAGTTGCTTTGAATCTAAGATTCATTGAAAGGAGAGAGAAAAATATTTCTTCTCAGTTTCTCAAATGTCCAGGTACTGTCTTAGTACTGGATGTTACTGGACAGTACTGGATGTACTGGATGCCCTTTTGCTGCTCACCCACTCTTCCCCTTAGTAGTAGGAATAAACTATCTGAATGGTAAATGGTGCATAAAAACTAGAAATATGCATTTCAGGTCTTTCTCTTTCCCCTGTCTTCAGATCTGCCTACCTACAGAAAGCACACTAGCTGTTTTGCTTCTCTAGATATTCTCTTTTCTATGGAGAATGGACAGTGTTTTTCTAGTACTATGTGTTTGGGTGGAGGAATAATGCTGTTAAATTCAGTGATAGAATCATAGTGCTTGTGCACCTTAAGGACATAATTCGCAACTCCTGAAATTTGATATTTTGACTTCCATACCCTTTATCTATCTCTCAACTGGTTCAGAATACAGGAAATAAATTAAATGTATTATATATATCTTAAGCCCCTCAATTCTTAAAATTTACCACTCTATAATATAGGCATTTGAATGGCTGATTAAAATAAAATACACATGTATGCATAAGCATTCACACATACACATATACATGCACCATGTACATCTATACATACACATACAGCTATCAACCAACCAATCTATCAGTCTATTTACAATGTACAATTACAATGTAAAATAAGAAATGGATCCTTCATGGGGCGCCTGGGTAGCTCAGTCGGTTAAGCAACTGCCCTCGGCTCAGGTCATGATCCCAGAGTCTTGGGATCAAGGCCCACTCAGCAGGGAGTCTGCCTCTCCCTCTGCCCTTACCCTGCTTGTGCTCTCTCTTACTCTCTCTCTCTCAAATAAATAAAATGTTAAAAACAAAAAAGAAATGGATCCTTCATTTGAAGGATCATAAAGAGATAAAACGAAAGTTGGGAGCAATAAGCAGTGTGAAATAATGCACTAGAAAGAAAGAGCAATGTCCAAGATGACCCCTGACACTCAGGAGGGAGAATTCGGTTCCTGTCCCAGATGTGACGCTGGCTCATTTTAAACAGCAGCAGTTGAACTTGACCCCCTATTGAATCATTCATGTGAAATCTGGCAGCACCATATCCCTTTATATAAAAAGGCTTTAGTGAATAGAGATAAAATTCAGTTAACATAAGAAATTAACAATATAAAGGCAAACATTGGTCCTGGAAGAACCAATTGTCTAAAGGCAAGCAATATTATAAGAAAGAAGAAACAAATACATATGAAAACACTTGGAAAGAGTCAAGAGAATACTCACAGGAAAATACATAGTGTTAAAAGTTTATCTTTTTAAATTAAAAGGACAAAATAGTTAGAAGAGAGTGATTGCTATAGACAAAGCCAGAATTAATGAACCAGGAAAACCATTATATACCCTATTAATTAAAAATTCCTATTCTTTACAAACACTATTGAATCAGCAAATCTATGGTAAGTATGATTAGAAAAGAAAGGAAAAGAAAAGAGAAAAAGGGGAAAGCATATACAAGCAATTTGGGGAACAAAAAAGCACATAACTAAAGATTTAAGCAAGAGAGATAATAAGTGAACACTGTGTTCAACTTTATGGCAATAAATTTGACAACACAGACAAAATGGTCAATTTTCTGGGGAAAAAATACATTTTTATAACTGGCTCAGAAACAAGCATAGTACCTCAAGAGATCAATAACCGCAGTCGATATAAAAAGGTTGTAAATTCTACCTATAAAGAGAGACGGTGCCAAGTCAGTTTTTAAGAAGATTTTAGCAAGCATTCAAGAAAAAGATCATTTTCATTTTTTATAAAATATTCTGTAGGAAAAAACTAAAACAAAAACGTGGACACCTACCCAAAACAGTTTAGAGGAACTCCATACTCCTTACATAAATTTCCCTAAAACAAAAAGAATACCAATAACAAACTGACCAACCAACCAACCAACAAATAAATAAAACTATTGGCCAATCTTCTGAATATAGATGTTCAAAATATAAAATTGCAAAAATAATTATTCATTATTAAAAGATACTAATATGAAAAATGTATAATCATCATGTAAAATTTATTTCAATATTATTAGGTTAAAGTAAAAATAATAAATATACAAAATGTAATTACCACCAGTTTAACTTTACTAGCAGTTTTCAGGTTGATGATCAAACACTTGAAACACAGTAGGGTTCAGCCAGAACCAATCTTACTTAGCCTTCTCATCACTTCTGTGTACCATACTTTTATTATCTTTTTCTATGTGTGCTGTGATGTGAAAAAGTTTGGGAGGACTTTTTTATGCCCTGGGAGTCAGATCAGAATTAAATGCATGATCCTATTTACAATGGATAGTTGAAATCATATAGTATGTAGCTTTTTCAGACTGGCTTCTTTCACTTAGTTATATTCATTTAAGTGTCCCCCATGCCTTTTCATGGTTTGATAACTCATTTCTTTTTAGTATTGAATAATATTCCATTGTCTGGAATTTTACCACAGTTGTTTATCCATTCACCTTGAAAAGGGAATATTGTTTGCTTCCAAGTTTTGTTAATTACGAATGAAGTAAACATCATGGACAGGTTTTTGTGTGGAAATGTTTTCAACTCCCTTGTGTAAATAAATACTAAGGATCATGAATGATGGATCTTATGATAAAAGTATGTTTAGTTTTCTGTTTTGTTTTTGTTTTTTTAAGATTTTATGTATTTATTTGTCAGAGAAAGAGAAAGAGAGAGAATGAGTGGGGGTGGGTGAGGAGTAGAAGGGAGAAGCAGGCTCCCTGCTGCAAGGAGCCCCATGCGGGACTCGATCCCAGGACTCTGGGATCATGACCCGAGCCGAAGGCAGATGCTTAACTGACTGAGCCACCCAGGCGTCCCAGTATGTTTAGTTTTATAAAAACAAAAACAAAAAAATGGCAAGCTGTCTTCCCAAATGGTTGTACCATTTTGCAATCTCACCATTAATGAATGTGAGTTCCTGTTGCTTCACATTCTTACCAGCATTTGGTATTGTCAGTATTCTGGATAATGGCTATTCTAATAGGTGTGTACTGGTGTCTCATTATTTTTTAATTTGCATTTCCCTGATGACATATGATGTGGAGCATATTTTCATATGTTTATTTGCCATCTGTATATCTTTGGTGAGGTGTCTGTTAAGATCTTTGGCTCATTTTTTAATTAGGCTGTTTGCTTTCTTGTTGAGTTTTAAGGGTTCTTTGTATATTTTGGATAACAGTTCTTTATCAGATACGTCTTTTGCAAATAAATTATCCTAGTCTCATTTTCTTGGCACTTTCACAGAGCAGACTTTTTAATTTTAATAAAATCCAGATTATCAATTATTTCTTTCATGGATAGAGCCTTTGGCATCATATCTAAAAAGTCATTGCCATACCCAAAGTCATCTAGATTTTATCCTACGTAATTTTCTAAGAGCTTTATAATTTTGCACTTTATATTTAGGTCTATGATTTACTTTGAGACAATTTCTTGAAGGGGGTAAAGTCTGGGTCTCAGTTATCTGCATGTGGATGTCCATTGTTCCAGCAATTCATCAGTCATTACAGCACAGGTTTTCCTACTCTGGTATTGGTTCCCAGGGTAATTTTCTCTCATGAATCTCTACTCAGGTAAACCTGTCACTCCTGTATTTTTCTGTCTGTCTCACCAATCTTGGAATCAGTAGTTTGTCTTATGTTCTCATCTGTTTTATAGATCGTAGAAGAGTTGTTGATTTTTCAGCTTGTTTAGCTTTTTACTTGTTCAAGCAGAATGAGGACTTAACACATGTAACCGGAAACGGAAGCCCCTGTGCAGTTTTTGTGTATGAATTATACCCCAACAAAGCTGTTAAAAAAGAAAAGGAAATGTGTGTGAAATTTATTCTTTCTAGTGAGTTATACTGTCACTCTGAAGCCAAGACCATTATGAATAGTAGAGCAAAGCAGATATTGTAAAGCAACAATTAAATAAATTTCCAAAATAATTTTATAAAATTCAACCCACTTTCATATTAAAACAAACAAACAAAAAAGTTGATTTGGCAGAACAGATGTAGTAGATATAATCTGGAGCATGAGGAAGCAGGAAAATTTTCCTTATCTTGACTGAAGTGATGGTTACTTCAATGTATTAGTATTAGTATTAGTATTAGTCAAGTTTTCCAAACTCTATGAGTAAGACTTGGCTATTTCATTGTATATCTCAATATAATTATAAATTATATCTCAATGTAAAAATAAACAATATCAAAATAATGGAGGGACTGAAAGTGAAAAATGTATTAGAAAAACAGACAAAAGGAATAAACTGCCATACTTATCCCTCAAATATACATAAAGTTATTTATAAAGTTGTTTGACTTCACTTATACTAAGATAAATGTAAATTAAAACTACTTTGAGATGGATATTTTTCACCTTTTACAGTGGCAAAATGCCAAAAGCTTGATTAAACAAGGCAAGACTGACAAGATTGTAAAAATTCATGTATTTCAAGTGAACGATGATGCAATCCCTATTGAGAGAATCTGTAAAAAATGTTATGAAGCACATTTTTTTGGCCCTTCCCCCAGAAATCTCATTTCTATAGGAATTTTTCCTGAAGATACACATTCACTAATTTAAAAATAGACAATGACATAATATCAACAACAAAAATGGATGCACAAATGCAATTTTAATAGCAATATGCTGGAAATAATCTAATAGCATATGTAGATTAGTGACTGGGAAAAAGAGATATATCTAGTCATTAGAATACTATACAGCTGTAAAAAATATAAGAAAAATTTTTGAACTTAGAAGGAATACTTTTTAGGATATATTACTAAGTTAAAAAATTATGTGTAACAGAATATATGTTACTTTTTTACATAAGAAATAAAAATAAAGCTATTTTTTGGAAAAAATTTATATAAGAATAATAACCTTTAAAACTAATACAAATAGTTACAGGAGGTGAGTTGAAAGTAATAAAGTGAATTCAACTTTTGTGAATATACCATTTGCCACAGTTTTGAATTTTGAACCATGTTATTATTATGCACCTCAAAAGTTAAATTTGTTTATAGGAGTAATAAGTAAATGAGTAAACATACTTATATTCTTAGGAGCAATTGTTCTTACTCTAGATGAAGAGTGGAAATAAATTTTCCTCTGGGAAAGAAGGGGAGGGAGGAATTATGTTGAACTGAAGTTGGAGGCATTGGGGTCAACTCATTCTTAAAATACAGAAAAGCTGATTAGCAATGACCACATTTCATGCCCACTTCAGAAACTATTCCCTAACAAAAACAAAACAAAACAAAACCAACCAACCAAGAAGCAAACCCACAAGTGCTTCTTGTAGAAATGACTGGCTTCAGGTCTGGGACAGGGCAATTGGAAAGTAAGCTGACTACCTAATTGTCCAAGAAAGTCAGAAAATGCTCCCAGACTAATGGAAATCCGGCTAACCCACACAGAAATCAGATTAAATAGCTCTCACTGACTAAATGTGAGCTTCAAAATGAATAATGATGTAAGTGAATTCTAATATATTTATTTTAAAAAAAAGAATATACAGATCCATACTTGTACAACAACAAAATAATAATTAAAAAGTGAGAGAGTAGCAAAGAAAAAGGTTTTATTCATAAAATACTACTCCTGAGTAAACTGGGGACTTAATTTCACTAAAAATTCAGTGCATATTCTATAGTAGACATCCATGGACATAAATCATTTTACAGAAATAAATGTTAAAATGAATATTCTGGAATTTTATATTTGAAATTTCTTATTTATTTATGAGCATTTATAATAAGTTGTTTAAAATATTAAGGCATAGAGACACAAACTCACTTGGAAATGGTCAAAATTGTATGTCACAATCTCTTTTGCAAATTCTGGATACATATTTCCAGTTTTATAGACAAAAATGAGTATTGCTTTTTAAATATGCATATCATCATATATGAGGGACTATCAGATATATTTTGTTATATAGCAAATGCAAAAAACAGTTTACTAAAAGCATCATATTTTCCTATTGAAAATTCAAAATAATACAAACTTCTTAGCAGCTCCTACAAGGCTCTGCCTGGGCTAGCTCTCTTCCATCCTCCCTCTTTCTTTGCGGTTTCCACAACATCCTCTGTCACATGATAGAACACATCAAGCTCTTGCCTGTATTACAGGCTATGTGCTTTTCGGCTCTATCCTCAAGGGTCTCCTTCCAGTTCTTTTCACGCCTTTTTTTAAAAAATAATTTTTATTTGACAAATTATGCTTTCCTGATGACCTTCTACTTTTAATTTCTTTATTCTCCCTCATTAGACTATTATTTCTTCAGAGAACTTTTAAAAAGTTGTCAATATTTATTTTTGTATTTGTTCCCTTGTTTAGTGTTTGTTTCTTCCACTAGATTGTGAATTCAATTCTCCTTACAGAATGTTGTATTCACCATAAGTTCTGTAGGGCTGAGTATGGTGTGTAGCACATATTGAGGGTGACAATACAGATTTTTTTTTAAAGATTTTATTTATTTATTTGACAGAGAGAGACACAGCGAGAGAGGGAACACAAGCAGGGGGAGTTGGAGAGGGAGAAGCAGGCTTCCTACTTAGCAGGGAGCCTGACACGGAGTCGATCCCAGGACCCTGGGATCATGACCTGAGCCTAAGGCAGATGCTTAACGACTGAGCCACCCAGGCACCCCGACAATATAGATTTTTAAAACACAGAAATCAATCAATTTATTATTATTAAAAACTCCTGGTTCAGTATAAATAAGTGCCTTTTCTTTAAAGCAATTTTATTTAACATACAAACTTTTATTTAACTACTCATATATTAAGCATAGATTTTTGGATGGTGCTTCAGGAATAACAAAGGTTAATTTAATGTGCAGCAGACACTTTTAACTTGAATGTATAATGCGTGTCTAGAAGGTCATGATGATCCACCAGGATTTGCTTTGTATAAAGAATGCAGACATACTTCATGTGGGAGGGGATGGGGTAATGGGAGTGGCATTAAGTAAGAAACCATCAAATACACATGCTTAGTGAAAAACAGAGCCTCAAGGGTCAGACGGAAAGCTTGCTTACTAAAGGTCCCTCAGGGGTCAACTTCCCTACTTCAGAAGGGATAATGCTTGGTGTTTCTCATTTAAATTTGTTGTGAGTCCAATACCATGAACTCATACCTGAATACTGAGAAGAGAAAGACATGTGCAGCAAGTTTAAAAACGATGCCACTCTTTCCAGACAAACTTCTCTGAGACATTGGAATCAGAAAGTAGCATTATTTGGGCAACACATAAGAGAGGATAGAGGATAGTATCCAGGTTGGGAAAGGTAGAGGCAGCCTCTTTGTGTCAGTGCAAGGCAGGCTCGGATACAAAGGGCTATGGCAGCTAGATGGTCAAAAACCATACTGTGTCTGGATAACAGGCATCCTGACCATGAGAGGGAGATGAGAACTTTAAGTCTCATGGTAGTCTTTAGACAACCCATTTGGGCTCCAAATGGTAAGAAAGAAGACTTTGAGAGAGACTAGTATTTGTAATAATGGATGGGAAAAGCGAAATTTTTCTTATCAGGAAACTTTGTTTTTACTACTAGGCCAGTATGACCCAGGGTTACACACAGGCCCTGGTTTTACAGAGTTCACAGACTAATTTATCTACCAGTATATAATAGAGTTTTGAAGCCAGAGATGTACAGGTTTCTGGAGAGCCCTCAAATATTCTTATAATAAGTATTAGCCTTATAATCTTTTTTAAGAATGTTTAGATAAAGTAAACTAAAAAAGAAAAGCGTGATAAAGAAGGCACTATGGGAAAATTTAAAGGATAAACCATTATCATAAAAGAGAGAGGAGAGGGACTTTGGAGAAGCAAAATTTTAAAAAGAACTTAAATAAAAGACTAATGTAGAAGATTATCATTCATATCAAAAAAGAAAAAGAAAAGAATTATGTGCCTACTGAATTCCTCGTAAGCTGCTAGCATTTTTACCAGAAAGTAAAAAAATAAAAAATTAAAAATTAAAAAATCATTCTTAGGTAGCATGACCAATTACAATCAGCAAAGACCACTTACAAATATACTGACCTTTAGTTTGAAAAGAGATGAAAGAAAAGAGTATAATGCGGAAAACTATTTTAAAACCTTTTTTTGTTACAATTACAGGTAAAGGGGGGACATATAAACTTAATTTTTAAAAATTTAAGTTACAATTTTATTATTTTAACCTCTACTGATTGATGTTTCCTAATGAATAAAGTCCTTAAATCGCCTCAATGATTTTACCTTTATGAACTTTCCACCTGCAGGGAATTATAAAGTGTAGGATTAACTGTCAATGTATTAATACTTATTTGTTACAATTATTTAAGTACTGGAGTTTCACATTACAAATTAGATCAGGCAAATGTTCAAAAAAAAGTGTTTCCAAATTTCTTCTGTGGATATACTCACATACAAGTAAAATTAAGTTCATGGTCTGCAGCATAAATCCTTGCATTCACTTAGCAACATTTTTATAATTTCTATACTTCTCAGTAGTCTCTAGAAGTTAAATTAGGTGGCATTTTATGAAAAAACCTTAAAGATGCTCTTTCTGTACCATAATTCTTAAGCACCAAATCCATTTTTTGTGCTCATTGTAACTTTATCAATTACAATTTTTTTTTTTTTTTTGCAGTGACTGGAATTGTCGGATTCAATATTTGTTGTTGTGTTTTTTGCTGTTGTTTGTTTGGAGCAGGAGGTGTTAGACTTTATTGCCTAACTTGATACCATTTGTTCTCTGTGAAATACGGTTCGTGTCACCTTGCTTTTTTATTAAGTGTATATTTATAACCTTTAGAAGCAAATGTACTCTATCCACATGGCTAGCGTTTATTGTTTTATGTTCTGCACGCAAAGCTGCTTTTCTTAATAATAAGAAACAGCTGTGGTAAGCACAACAATGAATGCAATGGGTCATACGTGCCTAAATTAGATACAAAGGGAGCCAAGCAGGGCTAAACTCTTTAATTCTGTCTCACTCTTCCATGACTGATGCACTCTAAAAAGAGCAGTTACACACTGTATTGAGATTTCACAGATGCTAGAAGGAGCCCATTCCAGTGTATGTTTGTTAGGCAGCTGTGTTTTACACCAGCAGTGATTACAGTGGGGAATCAATGTTTCCATGACAGTAAGACTGACAGAACTTAACATACAGCAAAACTAAGGTAAAATAATGGAAAATATTAGTGTGGTCCACAAATACAATCAATCATTTCTACACTATATATGTATACACATATGAATGTACAAAGTTAGATATCAGTTGTTGGTTTGTTTTTAATATCAGTTTATATATATATATATATATATATATATATATATATCTCACTCATTAAAGCTAAAGCTGAATTCTTTGCATAAATAACTAAGTTACTGAACTATGCCGGGCGGTGGTTACGAGATGTATGGAACTATGTATAATTTAAGGAAAAATAGAAATAAACTTAGAATTTATGGCATGTGGTACATAAAGGTAGCCAAAAATTTTGCTTTTATTTTAACCTCTCTTTTCATGGATTTAAAGGTCATCTTTTGATTAGGTATTTCATATTTTAAACTTTAAATGTTCATATGAAGAAAAATCTGACACAAAATGAAGTCATTTGTGATGCACTTATTTACTATTGAAGGAGGCCAAAACTACATTTAAAATAATGTCTACAGAAGATTTACACACCAGGATTTCAAGAATTTACAGTTAAGGATATAGAATTTTTTCATCTTTTGGCTATTATGAATAGTGCTTCAGTGAACATGGAACACACATATTGAGATCCTATTTTCAATTCTTTTGGATAAATACCCAGAAGTGGGATTGCTGGATCCAAAGGGGGTTCTATTTTTAATTGTTTGAGGAATCACCACAGTGTTTTTCACAGTGGCTGCACCCTTTTATATTCCCACCAACAGTGCGAAGAGTTCTATTTTCTCCACGTCCTCACCACTGTTCATTATTTTCTGCCTTTTTTTTTTTATAATGGCTATTCTAACAGGTATGATGTGAGATCTCATTGAAGTTTTGATTTGCATTTCCCTGACAATTAGTGATGTTAAGCATCTTTTTATATACCTCTTGGTCATTTTTATGTCAGCCTAAATATCCATCAGGGGATGAATGGATACAGAAAATGTGATTGCACATACAATGGAATATCATTCAGCCAAGGAAATCCTGCCATATGTTACAATATGGATAAAACTTGAGGACATTATGCTAAGTGAAATAAGCTAGTCGTATAAGCCAGAATGAATAACACATGAACCCACTTATATAAGTTCTCTAAAGCAGTCAAGTTCAAAAGGAGAAAGTAGAATGGTTGTTGTCAGAAGCTTGGGGAGAAAGGGGGAAATTAGGAGTTGTTGTTCAATGGGTTAGGGTTTCCATCAGGCAAGATGGAAAAGTTCTAGATACCTTCTGTACAATAATATGCATATAGTTAACATTACTGTACTATACACTTAAAAATTTGGTTAAGAGGGTAGATTTCATATTATTCTGGTATTTTACAAAACAATAGAATATAAAAATAATACAGTTTTGTACATATTTCCATTCATATAGTCAATTATTAGCATAGTCATGGCTAGTTCTTTTGGTTTTATAACATATTTTCTAAGTGTGTATTTCATAAGGAGTATAAGTCTGCTCAGGCTGCCATAACGAAATACCACAGACTAGTGCCTTAAACAAAAAACATTTACTTTCTCACAGTTCTGGAAGGTGTAAGTCCATGATCAAGGCTGGTAAACCTTGTTTCTGATGAGGGCTCTCTTTCTGACTTTCATCCCAAAACTCACCTTGCTATCTCAAAGTGGACTAAAAATGAACTTAACAACATTTCAGGCTTGTTTCCAAGCTCATTCTTCTATTCTCCGCTTGAATATTTGTGTTCCATGGTTTCATTACTTTCTTCCTTTGTGAAAATATCTCTACACATACATACATCTCTAAACAACAACATTTAACCTATATGTTCATGTTTCATTAATGATACCATACTACAAAAATCTTTCTAAAATGATATTTTCCCCCAATAGTAGGCTCTAATGTACACATTTTAATTGTTGTATTATATTTCATTGCAGAAATACAACAAAATAAAGCATCACTGTACTGTGAATGGGCGTTTAGTCTGCTTTCAAGATTTAACTATTGCATATAATGCTGCCATAAACATTTGTGAACATTTTACCTTGTGCATGTATGACAGCTTCTCTGGGGTAAGTACCTAAAGTGGATTTGATGTGCAGAAGGGAATATTATTGTTTGTCTTTGTTAGTGCTAGTTTGTTTTCCATGATGACTGTTCTAATTTATAGTCCCACCAGCTATGTATGAAACTTTCTACAGCTCAAAATAATTGGCAGATACTTGATAGCATCAGTATCTGGGTTTTCTTTGTATGTTTTGTTTTGTTTGTTTCTTGACAATCTGAACAGCTGATGTTTCTCTCTAGTTTTAATTAAAATTTCTATAATTGCTTGTGAGCCTAAAAACATATTCATGTGTTTGTTGGTTATTTGTGATTCCTTATTGTGAATTGTCTATACATATCTTTTGTCTAATTTCTTATTGTGATTTTTTTGTTTTAATTATTGTAAGCATTCTAACATATTCTGACAGTTACATGCACTTGGGAGAACCATGTTGAGTGGCTTTCATTTTTATTCTGTTTTTGCTAATTTTAATGCATTCAAATTTACCATTCATTTCCTTTATGTGTGTGTGTGCATATATATAGAAAATATAATACATATGAAGACATTCTCCTACATTGTAAGTCTTTAACAGTTTTCTTTTTCAAATAAGATTTTAATTCACATGGCAATGGTTTTTGAGTAAGGATCCAATTCTGTGTTTCGTTTTTTTTTTTCAGAGTGGATATTTTATTTCCCGATACAATTTACTGAATAGTCCATTTTGTTCTTCACTAAATTTTAAAGCATTTTATTTTGAAAAATATAAAATCTCTACTGAAAATTTGAAAGAATAATACAATGAACACTCATATATATTTTTCATCTAGACTCAACAATTGTTAGTTTCATAACATTTACTTTCTCTGTGTGCATTCACACATGCAGAGACACACATATTTATGTATATTGTTGATGGCATCATTTAAAAGTAACTTGCAGATACAATGGGACCTTACTTATATATTTCAGCATGTATCTCCCAACATAAATGAAATGTAAATACCATATTCATGGAAATTAATATTGATGCAATTATACTACCCAATAGTTCATATTAAAGTTTTTCCCATTGTGTCAGTTTTTCTCTTGTAAATGAGAACCATTTCTATAATGACATTAACATTTTTGAAAATCTATGCCAGTTGCCCTGCATAATGTTTTATATAGAACCTGCAGTACAATGTTTAATTGATGTGGGATAGTGGACATAACTGTCTTATTACTTATTAAAAAAAATACTCCAAAATTTTTTCATCAAGAATAATGTAGAAAAAGAATATACTTTTGTACATATTTCCATTCATATAGTCAACTGTTAGCCATGGTTAGTTCTTTTGGTTTTGTAACGTATTTTCTAAATATATTTTTTCTTTTCTTATAGATGACCATTATGAGAGTAAAGAAGTTGGGTATTAAAGAGGGCACGTACTGAAGGGAGCACTGGGTGTTATATGCAAACAATGAATCATGGAACACTACATCAAAAACTAATGATGTAATGTATGGTGATTAACATAACATAATAAAATAAGAAAAAATAAAGAAGTTTCTTTCATTTTGTGTTTTATGTTTTTTTCTTTTTTATAGATGACCATTATGAGACATGACAAAATTTCAAGGTCTTCTAGGAATAACTGATGTTGCCTATTGGATTAAGAATGCCTCAGAGTGGGGTACCTGGGTGTCTCAGCTGGTTAAGCATCCAACTCTTGATTTTGGCTCAGGTCAAGATCTTGGGATCCTGGGAACGAGCCCTGCATCAGGCTCCGTGCTCAGCAGGGAGTCTGCTTGAGGATTCTCTTTCTCCTTCTCTCTCTCTCACTCTCCCTGCTCTCTCTCTCTCTAAAATAAATAAATAATTCTTAAAAAAAAAATAAAGACTCCCTTATGGAAGGAAATGATATTGATTAGATCTGCAAGAATGATAGGATTTGGGTGGCTGGAGATGACAGAAGAACATTTGGGAATGAGAATAACATGCAGTGAGGGGTGTTGTAGAGAACTAAACAATGGAGAGATGTAGACAGAAGCAGGTACATAGTAAAAGAGCCTGCTCTTGCTCAAAGAGATGGCTCTTGGTAAAGATAGCCCTACTTGTATCCAAGTGGCAAGTAGAGCTAAAATCAGATCTTAGAAACCTCAAGATCCAACAGATATTCCTACAAAAGTTGGAAAGGGGTAAAAAAAAAAAATCAAGACAATTTCAAGGACAAACCCAGGTTTTCCCTGAAATATTTACTGTGGACAGAGCTAACTCTGGAGATAGAATGAGTAGCTCCAATGCCCTGTTACCCAGTCAACCAATGGTATCTGTTAGTACTGGGGACTATTTTACATTGGAGAGCCCAAGGATGCAGTCCCTACTTCTCCACATTTAGAAGGGAGTGCACCCACATTCTCTGGGGAGTAAATTCCTGATCTTGTTCCACAGAGTTGTTTGTTTGTTTGTTTGTTTTGTATAAACAATGAATTCAAGATGTCTGTTTCTTTAAAAAGAAAAATGTTCTTTCTTTCTTCTCTCCTCTCCCAGTCTACCCTTCATCCTGAGAACTAAAAGACTTAGAGTTTATAGATTTCATAAAAGAGTTGTGATTCTTGATAGAATATGGAATATATTATTACATATTCCTAGAAACCCTGCAGTTAACCGCAAACCTACACAGGGAACTGAACTAATTTCCATTTCAAACATCTAGATGTTCGGTTGTCAGGAAGAGATAAATGATGTGATTTTGTGGAAAGTGGATGGCCGCAAAATTATTTAGATTGAGTGTGACTATTGGAGATTCCACTTTCATGTGCTCGAGGACTTTGAAGGTGACTCCTTGGAATTTACCCAATGTAAAGTGACCGTTCTTCACCAATCACCGCCAAACTATGACTGTGATCAGCTTTATAACAGGTGTGTGATTCAACTGGGCCAAAGAAACATGCTGTAAAGTCTCTGGGAAAAAATTCCTTTACTTCTTAAAACCTCAAAGAGATCATCCCCTTTACTTACTTGTAGTTATTGTGTCAGAAAGTGATGCAAAACCCAGTGGCAGACATACTGTTGCCATTCTATGATATTTCCTGCTGTCTAAATCGAAAGGTAAAACAAACAAACAAACAACCTAAGATCTTCCTGACCATGCTGAGCAACTGAATCAACTCTGGAGACCAACCTCTCCACAGACTTCCATTTCCAACTGTCTTTCCTTTTTCTGTACATTTGAGTTTCAATCTTGTAACATTTCCTTTCAGACTGAAAAACATTGTACCACTGTGTTTAGCGACAAACTGTCATCGTTTTTATTTTTCTAATAATGTCCCTGAAACCTTGCCTTTCACTGAACTTAAAATTCCTGTCAACAGGGGCGCCTGGGTGGCTCAGTTGGTTAAGCGACTGCCTTCGGCTCGGGTCATGATCCTGGAGTCCCGGGATCGAGTCCCGCATCGGGCTCCCTGCTCAGCAGGGAGTCTGCTTCTCCCTTTGACCCTCCCCCCTCTCATGCTCTCTGTCTCTCATTCTCTCTGTCTCAAATAAATAAATAAAATCTTAAAAAAAAAAAATTCCTGTCAACAGTTTTCTTTCTCCTTCCTTCCTTCCTCCCTTCCTTTCTTCTTTCCTTCCTTCCTTCCTTCCTTCCTTCCTTCCTTCCTTCCTTCCTTCCTTCCTTCCTTCCTTCCTTCCTTCCT
>NC_058407.1:34672912-34877233 GCF_002201575.2 Neomonachus schauinslandi
CCTTCCTTCCTTCCTTCCTTCCTTCCTTCCTTCCTTCCTTCCTTCCTCCCTCCCTCCCTCCTGTCTCTCTTTTTCTTTCTTTCTTTCTTTCTTTCTTTCTTTCTTTCTTTCTTTCTTTCTTTCTTTCTTTCTTTCTTTCTTTCTTTCTTTCTTTCTCTTTCCTTCTTTCTCTTTTATCTTTTTTAACTTTGCATACTTGAAAAGGTCTCTCAAATTGATTTTTGGCCTCCACTATTTCTGGTGAAAAGTCAACACGATTTATTCTCTCTGTTACCCTGTACATAAGATGTCTTTTTTTCCCGTGGATCTTGTTGAGGCTTAGTTTTAGGTTTTTTTTTTTTTTTTTGGTGGGGGGGGATAGGTTGAGAGTAGATCCAATTCTAGGATAGTGTTTCTCAACCTCAGCACTGATGACATTTTAGGCCAGATAATTTTTTGTTATGGGAGGTGTTGTATGCAAGGAAGGATGGTTAGCACCATCCTTGGCCTCTACCCTTAAGATGCTAGTAGCACTTCATTATTGGTGACAATCAAAAATGCCTACAGACATCACCAAACATAATTCAGTCCAGATATTGTTCACTCATTGACAAACCCACCTGATTTCCCAACTCTTCCATTAGGAATCACTGCTCTAAGACATGGTCCCTACTCCTAATACATGGTGGTCTTTCCGCTATCTCAGCTGGATGCCGTGAATGTGTTAAAATTAAATACGAATTGATACTGGAGATGAAAATTCCCAGAGCAAAAAACATTTAAACCACATAAGCAAAATTTATTTTATGCACATATGCAAAAGTTAATTTAGGTTTTCTTGTAAATGCCTTTGATAAATGTAAAAGAAACTTAAGTTATCTTCTTAAAAATGGTATAAAATAGGGGCGCCTGGGTGGCTCAGTCGTTAAGCGTCTGCCTTCAGCTCAGGTCATGATCCCAGGGTCCTGGGATCGAGCCCCGCATCGGGCTCCCTGCTCGGCGGGAGGCCTGCTTCTCCCTCTCCCACTCCCCCTGCTTGTGCTCTCTCTCTCGCTGTGTCTCTCTCTGTCAAATAAATAAATAAAATCTTAAAAAAAATGGTATAAAATAATCACTTAACCAATCCAGCTGTCAAGAAATCCTCATTGTAACAACCAAACATTATGAAATCTAAACAGCTTCCTCATTCTCACTTTATAAGCCATCCTGTATTCATGCACCTGAGCTTCATATCAGTTTTGAATTTGAAAACTCCCAGTTCATGAACTGGGTGTGTAGAATGGAATGAAATGAATGTGGCCACAAAAGGGCATCATGAGGCTTTTTTGTTGTGATGAAAATGTTTTGTATCTTGACAGTATCAATGTCAATATCCTGGATGTGATATTGTTTTGCAAGACATTACCATTGGGGGAAAGTGGATATACAGTACATGGAAACTGTATTATTTCTTACATCTGCATGTGATTCCACAATGAATTCAAAGTAAAAAGTTTAAAAATAATAAAAAGTAAAAGTTAAGTGAGTAGGGGCACCTGGGTGGCTCAGTCAGTTAAATGTCTGCCTTCGGCTCATGTCATGATCCCTGGGTCCTGGGATCAAGCCCCGCATCAGGCTCCCTGCTCATTGCGGAGACAGCTTCTCCCTCCCACTGCCCCTTGCTTGTGCTCTCTCACTCCCTCTCTCTCAAATAAATAAATAAAATCTTTAAAAAAAAAGAGTTTTAAGTGAGTGATAGAGTTGTACTACCTGTCTCCAGGTCCCACACTCTATAGTATACACTACACTATAGTAACCTGCAACATTCTGTCCTGTCTCTGTATGGCCTCAGTTTGTTCTTAACCAAAAAGTGCTTTATTTTGTTTTGCTTTCATTTTCTAATAGTATGAGGATATTTTCTAGCATTTTTAATTTAGATATTCCTTATAGTTAACTCCAATAAGTAGCACACAACTATAAAATTTTATGATTTAATGTGTACATATTCTGGAAATTTTGTGGAAAAGGGTTGTCATCTCGAAGAGTTCATGGAGATTAAATGGGGGGGGCAATGATTTGCCCCCATGGGAAACTATGTTACATCACCCTTCTTCAGACTCATTTCATGCCAATGCTATTTCCAAGCAAGGAAAATACTTTAGGACAGTACTTGAACTGTTAACTCTAATTACTAGAAAATTTCTCAAACTTTTTTTTTAAAGATTTTATTTATTTATTTATTTGACAGACAGTGAGTAAGAGAGAGAGAGAAAAACACCAGCCAGGGGAGGGGCAGAGAAGCAGACTCCCTGCTGAGCAGGAAGCCCAACGTGGACTGGATCCCAGGGCCCCGGGATCATGACCTGAGCAGAAAGCAGATGCCCAACCCACTGAGCCACCCAGGCACCTTAAAATTTCACAAACTTAAAAAGAAAAATCCTTGAAGTGCCTGGGTGGCTCAGTCAGTTAAGCCTCTGACTCTTGATCAGAGTGAATTAGGTTTCTCCACAGAAATATAGCCAATAGGATGTGTGTGTGTGTGTGTGTGTAAAGATTTGTTTTAAGGAATTGGTTCATGCAAATATGGAGGCTGAGAAGTCCAAAATCTGTAGGGTTGGCTGGCAGGCAGAAAACACAGGAAAAAGCCAATGTTGCAGTTCAAGTCCAAAGAACCTCTGCCTGCTAGAATTCAGAAAAAGTCCATGTTGTGGTGAAGTCTGGACGGTCTGCTGGAGAATTTCCTCTTGCTCAGGGGAGGAGAAGCTTTTTGTTCTATTCACGTTTTCAACTGATCAGATAAACCTCACCCTCATTATGGAGAACAGTCTGCTTTATTCAAAGTCCACCAACTTAAATGCAAATCCTATCCAGAAATAATCTCAAGGAAACAAAAATTTGGGCACTGTGGCCCCAGAAGAGTGACATATAAAATTAACCATTACACAAGGCAATTGCTTTAAGTTAGAGGAGGATATTAATACTAGAGAAAACTGCAGAAAATTTCCCTTTACTGGGGATAGTTAAAAGCTTGTGTGAACGACTGAGAAAAAAAGGGATTGTCTACGAATTCCAGGGTCATGTTTGTAGAAGACAGAAAACAGTGAATAGAAAATATGCTTTGATCTGTGGGACAGAAAATTCTTCTCACTTTCCCACCAAGTTTAATTTTATGCAATAGTACTATCAGCAAACTGGTAAAACCCCTTACTATGTACCAAGCATTCTCTTAGGTGTTTCATTATATATTAACTGGTTGAGTCATTGTAATACATTAGGAGGCAGGATTTATTACCAACCCCTTTTTATTTGTATTTATTTATTTATTTTTTAAAGATTTTATTTATTTATTTGAGAGAATGAGAGAGAGAGAGAGCACATGAGAGGGGGGAGGGTCAGAGGGAGAAGCAGACTTCCTGCTGAGCAGGGAACCTGATGCAGGACTCGATCCCGGGACTCCAGGATCATGATCTGAGCCGAAGGCAGTCGCTTAACCAACTGAGCCACCCAGGTGCCCTTACCAACCCCTTTTTAGAGCTGAAGCAACTAAAGCACAAACAGTTCACACAATTTGCCGTAGGTCACAAACTTAATAAATCTCAGATTTTATTTTGAACCCAGGCCATCTAGTTTTAGAGTCTGTGTTCTTTTTTTTTTCTTTTATGATTTATTTATTTATTTGAGAGGTGGGGAGGGGATGGGCAGAGGGAGAGAAACTCCAGCAGACTCCCTGTAGGCACCCCTAGAGTCCGTGTTCTTAACCACTATCCCCTAATGTCCTTCATTAATAGAACTGAGATATTCACACAGAGTTTCAATCCATTGTCTTAATAGCGTGCCAGCAGGCTGTCATGTCTGGGAGAATCGCTTGTGGGGTGAAGTCAGAGTAACCATCTCTGATTCTACCCTCTCATCTATCAAATGAGAATAATTACTGTGTTGGGCCATGAGGACAAAAGATAAACTAACCATCACAGTGCTTGGCATAAAAGAGGACATGATAATTTATTTTCCTTCTCTTCTCCCTGTCTGCCTTCCTCGTAACTATTCAGACCTCCTGCCTAATCTTTCTGTAGATGTTCCTAAGTGTTGTGAGAAAGAGGTACATATTAGTGAAGTCAGAATTTCAAAATGAAGGACTAGAGATGTTCTGGCTAGGGAATACCTGACATAGGAGTCATAGATTACTGGAATAATATGACTCAGGTTAAGATAGCATTAAAAATGTTAATGGTACGAAACCAAAAAATTATATTCTTTATTTTGCAGATTACTTATCTCCTATGTCAAAATGAGCAATAATATGATATACAGTAGGCTTTTGTCTACAGCTAGATTTAACATGATGAAGGCTTTAACCCAAAAGACTGACCTAATTATGTCAATATACTTATTACATTTCAAATAACTTTTTATTTGATGAAGGTAAAGTCATAAATATGTAGATAATATATTTAGCACACACACATATATATATTACTAGATAGATATGATAGACAGGTGGATTGATAGATTATTTTCTGTAGACTAGCACATAACAATGAGATAATTTATTCCTTGAAAGTTTAAAAGCACTTCCTAACAAAATCGATCAGGCGTAAAGCCATTTTCATTTAAATTTCTCATTTTTCTCCTGACCATGATTTATTTTTTCTTCTAAATATAAAGTGAAGTTTGTATTTTAATAAAAATGCTATTTATTCCTACTATATTTGTCATAGTATTTAGCATAGGTTATATAATTATTAATTAATAAAATTTTCATTTCTTTTTTTAACAGTAGCCTTATTTTTTAACCTTAATTTAGTTAATAAAATTAAAAAAATAAATATACAATTAAAGACTGTTAAACAGAGATCCTTGTACTATAAGCAAAACTATCCCAGGTAAAACAAATGTATTCTTTCCCCCTTCCTTCCTTCCTTCCTTCCTTCTTTTCCTACAAAGCACCAAAGACTCACTTGAACCATCTCAAGCAAGTGGTTTTTATATGGGTACACACTTCAGTCTCACAGAAACACACAAAGAGGCCAAAATACATCCAGACCTCTTATGGAGTGCAACTGGGAATTTAAAAGCCACCAGGAATTCAAGTTTCTATTTCCTATGGGCCAGAACTCCTGTCAGTCCTTAAATATCTTCTCCTTTCTGGGTGTCTGGACTCTAATTTTCATTTCAAGTTCTCAATAGAAACTGGCTCAGTCTCGGTTTTCAAATTCTGAGTTTCCAAAAGACAAATCTAATTGCTTAAACCCATACTTTTATCAGGGCTTCAAAAGTCATAATATGTGAAGCAGTCTTCCTCTTCTTTATATTAAAAGAGCTATATCCTATGTATTTTATATGTATATCACTTACATCTCTTCCTCTCTTGTCACATTTATGACATTTCTCTTTTCCAGATGCCCCCGTCTCTAGCCCAACTATTTGAATACCTTCCACCTGTTTTTCATAATGGACCTTCTCACTGCTGCATTGCATTTTCCAAGATGCCACATATATAATATTCATAACTTTAAGGAATGAAGAGTATGTCTCTGTAGGATTTTGATGAGAATAGGGGAGAAGAGCAAAGACAAATGATTGGAAAAATTACAGCCCTTGAATCAGATAGGCCAGACCTGGAATCTTGCTTTTCCATCAATTGTTTACCACTAATAATGTTGCTTACTTTCTGAAAGCTGTAAGTTCTTTATCTGAAAACTGTGGATTTCTGCAGTTAGAGTACCAACAATTATCCAAGGAAGGGGCCAAGAAACCTTACAAAATGCCATGTTCCTTCATGAATTTGTAAGACCCCAGAGACTGACTCTTGGCCTAATAGCTAAGAAATTTGATTTGTCAGCACACAAGCATGATTTCAACATGACTCCTTCTGTAATAGTATTGCTACTTTTTCACATAATTACTATTTTACAGATAGGTTATTCTTTTCATAATATTTATTGGACATGAAAATAAGATCTAAGTGCTAAATCGGACAAATATTATAACAGATATTTACACTAAAATATTACATTTATGAGTGCCAGAATGCCACTGAGGTTAACTGTCCTATCTGTTTATCATTCTGAAAAAATATTTTCAGCCTGGCATGAGAACAAAGCTGTCTTCAGGGTTGTTCCAGTATGGGTATGTTTTGTGCTATTGTGGCATTTGAATGCTGTGGTAAGTCAAAACTCTAGTGGCTGTCCTCAGTGGGGGAGGTGGTGTAGAGGAAATTAACTTGAGGCAAGGAAATAATAATGGTCTGCAACATGGATTTTCATTTTTATTTAGACAGTAATTTTCTGAGTCAATAATAGCACTTGTGGTGCCATTCATGGGAGGTTTGGTTTCAACAAAATTTCCAATTACAGATGTTATTAATTTCCCTCAGAAGCCACAGACAACATATTGCAAGATTGTTGATTTATTTCTCTCACAATATTTTACAACATTTTATTTTAAGGGAGGAAAAGGCAAAATAGAAAATCTAGAAACAAGTGATTCCCATGAAAACTGAGTACTTATTCTTTGGTGCAAAATTCTGCTTTCAAATTCAAAATCCAATTTTATGGTAACTGAAAACTAACAATCAAAATATGTTTTCTCATGTAGATCCTCATATCTCGTGCCCTACATGTTACCCTTCTATTTATGTTACAAATTTCATTTGTTTTTTTATAAAAAAATACCAATTAACAGCCTAGAAAGAATAATATTACTCAAATTTTATATTTAATATAAGACAATTTAAAATTTATACAGGAAAGATCTTTAGAAATATTTTTAAAACTTTAAATGTTTTTTTTAAGTAGCAAATGTTTACTTACATGACTATAAGAAAAAAATCTCTCCCACATTTTCCAGAAAAGCCACTATCTGTGATACTTTTCAATATCAGCCACATGTCATTTCCACTCAACTGGCTGGCTGTTCCTCAACCAGACTTATGTCTAGAATAGAGACAAACTGTTAGGACATCTACTTCATGCAAATTGGTCTTTTGGCCATTGGGTGAAATCAAGCTGATGTAACGCTTGGTCTAGAAATACGATCACCCAAGACAGAAAGAGAGACTGACAAAATGGCCTCAGGGAATCTGCATACACACTTGGGATTCTGGAACTATGGACTGAATCTATGAAAAGATAAATTCCTCATGTACTTGAAAGTTGTTCTACAGAATACAGGAGAAATAGGCAATGTCCTAGAACTGAATGGAAGGTATTGGGAGAGAGTTTTTTTCCAAGTACAATTGGAGTGGCTAATAGATCAGGCTCCAGATTAAACAAAAGTCCAGTGAAGAGATTAGTTGGAATGGATGCACCAAAGTAAGATCAAAATCCAGCAGTGGAGAAAGGAATGTCTGTGATCCAGGCATTCTTGGTTTTGGATACCATAAATGGGGCATAAAGAGCTGTCAAGATATAAGCATGTGTACTGGGAATCCTTACACCCCTTTCTGCCATAACTGGAGAAGTATAAACTATGAAGAAAGATTGGTAATGACAGAAAAGTTCAGTCAAAAGAAAAAAAATTTATTAAATGGAAGCTATAGTATCAAAAAAGATGGTGAGAAAATCTTACTACAACCCCAGATGAAAGATTCAGGGTAAGTTCTCGTGGTCTGGGTTTATTTAAATCCTACAGTCAGTGAACAATCAGGTAAGTGGGAATGGCAGCAGAAATTATTAAAAAAAAAAAAAAGAAAATAATAAAAGCTCCGCAATGGGTAAGTGAAGGAGTTAAGTCTGCCCAGGGATTTAAATAGACCTATTTAGTGACTAACCCTCATTTTAGCTATATAACCTACTCCATGAAGGACTAAAATATTTTACTTGGACTGTTGAAGTTAGCCACAGAGAGGGTATAATCTTTCTGGGATTATGATTTGCTTCAATAATAAACTATTGGAAGTGATGCAAAAGTGAAACTTGTAATATTGTGTTACTTCTTCTTCTACTTCCCCTATGATTTTATTGTGTCCCTGTAATTGGTGTTCACTTTTTTTCATGTATCAGCTTAGTCTGAATATATTATATCAAATCTCTCTGGTTGGCAGTAATTTTGAATATTTAGACTGGACAGTGAGCCAAGCTGCTATTCCTAGTTTCACATAAATTTAAGATTTTACATTACAAAATATAAGGGGAAATGTGTTTCACATTCATGGAGACTTTATTCCATACCTAATTTTCAAATTTAGAGTCAAATGACACCTTTGGTAAGCACTTTGTTAACTTCTGCTTAACCAAATTTTCTTCTATTCTTAAATTTTATGAATGCTATTTTTGGAGTACTATCGATTTTGAAGACTTAGCTTGAATTCTGGGTTTCTTAAATGTATCTATGCATTTTCCTTTTAAAGATATGAAAAATAACATATATAACAACTGTGCATGAACTTGTATCATGCAGCATATCAAATAACTGTATGTCCATGTTACTACCATGTAGGTTGGAAAGAAACTTGCCACCTGCCAAAAAGTCCCTCACATGTTTTTGTTTGATCTCACCCTCCATCTTCAAGAGTAACTACTATGCTAGCATTTATGGTAAGTAGCTTCATACTTCACACATTTACCACCTACTACGTATCCCAACAGGATCTTTAAGTAACACATATGCTGACTTTGATGATAATTCTTTTTTGTTTTTAGTCATGATTTTACCAACTGCTATAGACCGAATATTTGTGTGTCTCTTCCGACCCCACTGCATTCATATGCTGAAATCCTACCCCAAAATGTGACAGTACTATGGGGTGGGGCTTTAGCTAGATGATTAAATCATGGAGACAGAACCCTCTTGAATGGGATTAGTGCCCTTTCCTAAAAGACCCCAAAGAGCTCCCTTGCCCCCTTCCTCAGTGAGAAGGACACAGTGAGAAGACAGGCTATGAAGCAGAAAGCAGGCACTCACCAGACAGTCTGACCAGCACCTTAATTGTGGACTTCCCAGCCTCTGGGACCATGAGAAATAAATGTTTGTTGTTTAAGTCACGCAGTCTAAAGTATTTTTGTTATAACAGCCCAATGGACACTACATAGGACACTACTTATGCATATGACCTTAAAAGATTTAATATTATATTGCATTTTTGACCTTTTTATGAATGTAATTAGATTGCATATTTTAACTTGTGTTTGCATCTTACACTCAATATTGTTTTTATGATATACATATATATTTACATGTGCTTGGAATTCAGTAAATTTAATTGCTGTATGTGTGTTAATTTGGCATATGATTTTATAACAATTTATCCATTCTACTACCAGTGAGCATTTTAATTGTTTTGGGATTTGGGTTAATACTAAAACAATGCTATATATATTCTTGACATTTATTTTGGTGTACATGTGCATGAGTTTCCCTAGAGTATTCATCCACCTCAGAATGGAATTGTTAGGTCATGGATATGTATATCCTGAGATTTACTACATAAAGACAAGTGGTTTTCCAAAAAAGTCATACTTATTTATACTTCTTTTTAAATTTTTTTTTAAAGATTTTATTTATTTATTTGACAGAGAGAGAGACAGCGAGAGCAGGAACACAAGCAGGGGGAGTGGGAGAGGGAGAAGCAGGCTTCCCGCCGAGCAGGGAGCCCGATGTGGGACTCGATCCCAGGACCCGGAGATCATGACCTGAGCCGAAGGCAGACGCTCAATGACTGAGCCACCCAGGCGCCCCTTATTTATACTTCTACCAGAAGTGTTGCACAAAACTTCTCATTCTATACTTTAGCCAATATTTATTACTTCTAACCCCTTCAGTTTCATCTCAATCTGTGGTGTGTGTTCTGGAGAATTTCATTAAAATTTCCTGATTACTAAGGAATCTGATTGTCATTTCCTGTTAATTGATCATTTAGACTTCACCTTTTTTCTTTTGAAATAATTTTAGAATTATAGAGTGCAGAGTTCTCATATAATCTTTACCCTGTTGTCCCATAATGTTAGTATTTTATTTTATTTTATTTTTTTTTTTTTTTTTAAAGATTTTATTTATTTATTTTGAGAGAGAGAGAATGAGAGAGAACACATGAGAAGGGATAGGGTCAGAGGGCAAAGCAAACTCCCTGCCGAGCAGGGAGCCCGATGCGGGACTCGATCCAGGGACTCCAGGATCATGACCTGAGCTGAAGGCAGTCGCTTAACCAACTGAGCCACCCAGGCGCCCACTATTTTAAATAGCTATATAAAAATAGAAAATAAGAAATTCATATTGGTATAACAATACTAAAATTCTAGACTTTATATGAATTTTAACAATATTTCTACTATGCCATTTTTCCACCCCAGGATCAAAATCCAGAATACTGCATTGCATTCAGTCATCAAGTTTACTCAATCTGTGACAGTTTCTGTCTTTCCTTTTTTTTTTTAAATTACTTTTTCACTTATGAAGAATTCTGATAAGATATTTTATGGAATTTCTTCAATTAAGGTTTGTCTAATATTTTCTTGTGATTAGTTTTTGGATTTGGGGGAAGAATAGAATAGAGGTGAAATGTCCTTTTAATTAAATCTTTTTAGATACATAATATCAACATGGATTGCATCTGGTAATATTAGCCTAAATCATTCCATTAATTTGTTGTTTGCCAGGTTTTTCTATTGCAAATTCTTATCTTTCATTTTCCATACTCTGTTCCTTTAAAAAAATCACTAAGTGTAGTCCACACTTAAAGGGAAAGGAATTAAACTCCACCACAATGGTTAAAACCACCGCGATGATTAACAATGATACATTGGGGGCACCTGGGTGGCTAAGTCTGTTAAATGTCTGACTCTTGATTTCAGCTTAGGTCATGATCTTAAGGTCCTGGAATGAGCCCTGAGTGGGGTGCACACTCCGCAGGGAATCTGCTTGAGGATTCTCTCTCTCCCTCTGCCCCCACTTCCCGCCTTGCTTGCATATGTGCACGTGAACTCTCTCTCTCTCAAATAAATAAATCTTTACATAATGACACATTGAGTCTATAAAATATTGATTCTTCTTTAAGTTTCATCCACTATTTTTAGCATTCATCAATAGATTTTTTTGCATATGACAATTTTAACTGTGGTTGTCTAATGATGATCTTCTATTTGTATTTTTATTTCTTCTGTTTTTATTATTTGGAATTGTTCTGTACAGAAAATATGTCTTTTCTCCTCTGACTTATTTATTCATTTACATATATCAAGATGAACTTAAATACTTATTTTATTCTTTGATTTATAACACGATATTATAAGTATTTATTGTTTTGCTCAAATTTTTCTAGCTTTGATCTTTGGGAGCTCTTTCAGCTTGCTCCTGTGTCCCTCTGACATGCTCTCATCCTTCTGTTCCTTTTTCAGCTTTTCTTACTCTTTGAGAATAAAAAATACCCAGAATTGTTTTGTATTTTTCTTACCCCAGTCCTAGAATCAACTTTTCTCCAAGAAACTTTGGTTCCCTTTATTGCCTAATGATATTTAGAAACTAAAGCCTTAGTACTTGACATGCTTGTTGTTACTGTGGTCCTTCTAAGTCCTCTCATAGATAGCAATATATGTATATGTACTAACCCATGTACAACCACATATCTACAGTGTTTTCTGTATCTATCCATCCATGTCTATATTTAGCTAAAAATGATTTTATATTGATGTCAGATGAAACAATTTTTAAATGGTTTGGTAAAGCAAACCTCTGCAGGAGATTTAACAGCTGGTTTTAATGCAAATGATAGTTAAAATAGCAAACAAACATTATAAGAAAATATCTCACCACCCGCTATTTACTGTTTAATTTACTAAACATTTAGCATAATAGAAAGTAGAGAAACACTATTAATAAAATTTTTGAAAGAGTGAACATTTTAAATAAAATTACAACCATAAATTTAAGAGTAGTGATATTAACAGATATAAATTGAAAGTAGTATTATAATTGGGCACTTTGAATGAGGAGGATATATTATTAAATATTATATATAGTAATTGATCTTTACTCAATCAATCTTTGCTTCTTCAGTGGTAAAACAAGAATAAAACCAGATGTTGATTTGAATTAAAAACACAAGTGTTTGGTACATTGAAAATGTACTCTTGCTCACAGTTGTTTATAATTATGTTTTTATGAGTATTGTGACAGTAACAGTTGGCAGAGTTTCTGCACAGCAAAAATGTATTTAAGAACTCAGGGTACTATAAAAGATTTCCCTCTGAAGTGGAGTGACAATTATAAACTGCTGCTAAACTAAACTTAGATTTAATTTTATAATAATTTTAACAAAAATCCAGGGGTGTTGCCCATATTTTTTTCATTTTAGAAGGCCCTGAATAAACCCAAGGGTTTATTCATCAATAGATGAATGGATAAAGAAGATGTGGTATATACAATGGAATATTACTCAGCCATAAAAAGAATGAGATCTTGTCATTTGCAAAAACATGGGTGGACTTAGAAGGTATATTGTTAAGCGAAATAAGTCAGACAGAGAAAGACAAATACCATATGATTTCACTCATATGTGGAATTTAAGAAACAAAGCAAATGAACAAACAAAAAGAGACAAACAAAAAATAGACATAAATATAGAGAACAAACTGGTGGTTGCCAAAGGAGAGGTAGATGGGGGAGGCTGAAATAGATAAAGGGGAGTAAGAGTACACTTATCATGATGAGCACTGAAAAAAGTACAGAGTAGGGTGAATCATTATATTGTACACCTGAAACTAATAGAACACTATATTAATTATACTTCAATAAAATAAATAACAAACTGAAAAAAATTGATAAAGAAAAGGATGTTAATGACATTTGATTGAAAAACACTTGTTAATTTTAAATTAAATAATGTTTATTAAATTATAGTTAGAAACTACAAAGCCTAGTATATACCAGAAACGATCAATTTCATAGTATGGTACAGTTAAATCAATTTTTCTTTTCTAGTTAGAAAATATCTGAGGTAAAACCTCAGTTTCAGAGCCTATTAACTTCCAATCTCAGTTTCTACAATTGATCAATAAAAAAATCCACCAAATTAGGAATGTTTAATAAGAAAATTTACACTAACACATTACTTATCTCATTCCCTAAATAATTCTCCCCTAAAATGCACAAATAAGCACCAATTATATAACTAAAAAGAGAGGAAGGAAGAAAGAAAGAAAGTGAGGCACTGAAAGAAGGAAAAGGGAGATTTTGCAGAGGAACTGAGGAAAGGAGTAGAGGTAAGTGGAAAGTGGAAGGTGAGTAGGTTGAGATGGTAGTCACAGGCTACAATGCACTGGATTTTGGTCTTGGTTAGAAAGCTCAGACCAGAGCTGTGAGTAGATTATTTGGAAGAAATTGAACAAAGGAAGACATACTTCAGTGTAAGCACTGAGATGAGAAGGGTCTTCTCCCAAACTGTGGAACCCGTTCATATTTTTTAAATTAACATTCAGTAAAATTTATTATTTAAATTATAGTAAGTCATAGAAAAATATAAAATGTCAAAATTTATTTTAAAATACCAAGTGCTACCATCCCCTGTGGAGAAATCTCGTTGGCCACCTGTAATTCAATAAATACCCCCAAATGTCAGGCCTTTATAGAAGGGATAAACTGGCTACAATAGACACAAGCCTCAATAAAATCAAGCTGACTCACAACTAACTTATGTATCAGTCGTAGAATAATCACAGTCCAACATAAACAAAAATTTTACTAAAGATGAAGAACATAGAAAATATAGTCTATAACTTAGGATAAAATTAACATAATTTAGAAATGACATAAGGAAAGGTTGTCGTGACCTTTAAGATACAGCAATATATATGATCAAAACTGAAGCCCAGGGAAATTAAACATGGAAAAAGTAATATTTGAAATTCGCTGACCTGTGGAACTATGTCAAACACTCTCAGAAATGTATTTGGAGACCCAGAAGTAGGGTTACAGAAAAATATTTGAAAAACTAATTGCTGGAGGGATCCCTTTTAACTATTGTTCTTTGTAGCTCCAGGATCTATATGTGGCTAACAATGACTTGCTTTCCTCTCTTTCTTTCCTCCTAACTTTAGTTTGAGTCTTCAGCTTTCCAAGGTGGACAAAAGGAATGTTATATTCTTAGTCAACTTGGATCCCAGGCCACAGGCAGAAAGCCTTGTTTGGCTAGTTATGACCTTACCTTTCTTCTTTTAGAGATTAGAATTTGCCATTCTTTTAGAGAATTAGAAGTTGCCATTATAAGGATTATCTCTCTGTGTTTGGAACCTTATTGAATGCTTGAAGAAGTAAACAATACAGATATCTGTATTTTTCCTCTATAAATACCTATTATTCATAGTTTACATTTTTTCATCAGTATGTGTGCTTCAACATGCAGTAGGCCAGAGTTTATCAAAAAGGAAACAACCAAAAAGAAGTAGGCACACTCCCAGTTCATTAGAAAAGAGTTCTGAATGATCATTGAGCACATGAAAATGTTTTCACCATCATTATTCTTCAAGGAAATACAAATCAAAACCATAATAAAAAGTCTGAAAACACTTAATGATGGAAGATCGCAGAGTAACTGGAAGTCACATATTGGCGGCAGTGTAAAAATGGTATAACCATTTGGGAAAATGTCTGGAGGTTTCTTATAAAATTAAAACTATGACCCAGCCATTCTAACCCTAAGATTATGACCAAGGAAAAGGAAAACATGTGTCTACAAAATATTATACAAGAATGTTCATAGTAGCTTTATTCATAATAGCCCCTAGCTGGAAAACATTCTATATGTGTATCAATTGGAAGAGGGGTAAATAATAAAATGGAACACGACATAGAAATGACAAACTACTAGTACATGCAACACATGAGTTAAATTCCAAAATCTTATGAGTGAAAGAAACCTTAAAGAGCAATATTGTTTGATTCCCATTTTTATGACATCATAGAACAAGCAAACCTTATCTATGGTGGAAAAAATTCAAAATAGCCATTGCTTCCACACAGGTGGGGTAGGAGTTGATTGTAAAGGGTATTAGGAGAACTCCGGGTAAAACTTCTGGTAATATATAATGGTAATATTCTAAATCTTGGTAACATCATGGGTTAGACAGGTATATGTATTTCTCAGAACTTAGCAAACCACACTGAATATTATATCTTTATTTAGAACAAAAAGAGTTCATATGATTAATTTTAATTTAATTTAATTTTATTCCTTTTTAGCTTTAGAAATATATTAAGGATGGTTTCTCCCAAACTTCTATAATTGTAGGAATCATTTAGCTTATGTATTAAAAATATGGATTCTTAGCCTTTTTTTTAGAATATCCTCATTCACTAGATCTGAATTGTAATACATCATTTTTATGTCTCATAGATAATTATTTTAATTTGAGAAATTTGGGAAATTCTGCTTCAAGAAAAACACAATATTTGCCTCCATGCAATAAGCCAGTATTTTGAGGCACACTGACCTCCACTAATCATCGCCACAATATACCTTAGCTCTTTTTATTTTTTCCCCTTCATCATTGATTTTCAAAATCAATTTTCACAATGTTGATATTTAGAAAATATGTGGTTTATCATATCAAAGAACTAGTCCCTATTTACAGAAAATTATGGCATTATAAGACAGATGATAAACTATCATTTTTAGAATTATTTTTTAAAAATCTCCAGGAAGACTTATTTTTCAACATTACTATGCAATTAGGAAAAAAATTATGTTGTTAATTCCAGATTTTGGTAACAGCCCCTTAACAACTGGTCACCTTAATCCACTTGAACATTTTCTCTTAACCATAAAAAGGATATAGTAATAGTATTTGCCTATTAGTTGAGCACTGATTGAGAAATCATGTGAAAAGATGATTTTGTAAACTATTAATGCTTCACAAGTGTTAGTTGAACAGTTTTGGAACTTAAAAAATAACTTTGGAGAATAATGCAATAGAGTTAAAAAGAATGCATTTAGAAAATACACATTATAAGGAGGTATGGTTAGTTAGGGGCATTTCCTGACAGGCTTGAAAATAAAGGTCCTACCTTTGCTATTTCTCTTCCAAAAGTGTGTGTGTGTGTGTGTGTATCAATTAGTTATTTCTCATAGTCTAAATTAGTACTTACAGCTTACAGGTGTTCATTCAAAATGGGAGGGAGAAAGGAATCCCTTTGTTAAAATTGCCTATGTTATAATATGTATGCTCTGATGTTTTTCACATTTACACTCAGGATTGCTCCAGTATGTTTTGACTGAACTTGCCTCAACCTTAAAACTCCAAGTGCCCTGTGACTTTTCATCCAGACACATGAAAGCTGAGAGTTGTCAGGAACACCTATATTTATGCATACCTTTCACAAGTAACTTCAAATGGTCAGGTGAGAGCAGAGGTTAGCTTACTTAATATTTTCCATCATATATACATAAAAATACTCTTTTTGGATGAAGGCAGAATTGAGCAGGCTATTACTGTTATTAGAAGGAATTAACTGCTGCCATTAGGAAGAAGATAAATTTTGTGAATATAGACATATTGCAAAAACGAGGACACACAGTGTTTTTAGAGCAAATGAAATGTTTCCTACATGTTTAGTTTCTATTTTGGTATTTATTAAGCATCTCATTCTTAATTTGACATCATTTATTTTATTCTACAATAAAAATTTATTAGCCAAAAGCTTTCAATGAAATTATTTATTTTTGGTCAAAAATGTCAAATAGCCAGCTGGATATTTTCTATTTTGACACCAGTTAGTGTATTCTCAAAAGCAGTAGTTTTTAAGAAGTTCAGATTGACTCATTTCACTATGTTCATTGAAAAACATTTATTACTGGAAGACATATTACAAAGGAAATTGTTCTTTTTAATTTCTATTTGATTGGTCTGTTACCAATGAACAATTATGTTGATGTTCTACATCATGCTTTACAGTAACTGCTAATTATATTTTAACAGAATGGGAATCATACTTGTCTTTTGAAGGCAGTAGGATGTAATGAAACAACAAGTGATTTTGAAGTAAAACATATCCCTTTTTAAAAATTTTTATTTTATGAAAATATCAGTTCTCAAACTTTCAGTACCTGGTGACTTAATCTATGAAATGGTCCTAATATATGAAAATTTAAGATAAAAAAGATATACACTTCCAATTATAAGTACTAGTGAAGATTAAGTACCATATGATGACTATAGTTAACACTGCCTCATGATATGTAGGGAAGTTGTTAAGAGAATAAATCCCAAGAGTTGTCATCACAAGGAGAAATTTTCTTTCTCTTTTTTGTGTCTTTTTATTGTATCTATACGAGAAGGTGGCCGTTAGCTGACCCTATTGTGGTAATCATTTCACATTATACGTAAATCAAACCATCATGCTATATGCCTTAAACTTATACAATGATGTATGTCAATTATTTCTCAATAAAACTGGACAAAAATAAACAGGATTTTCTTACATTCAAAAAATAATACTATAAAAGGTATCTAGTAGTATGTATTAAAACAATGCCTTTTCAAAATTATAGAAAAAATACTCAGAGGTGCAAAATCAAAAACATTTTTAATATTTGTCTTTAAATAATTCCTGAGGGACCCTGGGTGGCTCAATCAGTTAAGAGGCCAACTCTTGATTTCGGCTCAGATCATGATCTCAGGGTCATGCGATCAAGCCCTGCATGGGGCTCTCTGCTGGGCAAGGAGTCTGCTTGAAATTCTCTCTCTCTCTCTTGCAAATAAATAAATACAATCTTTAAAGAAAACATTTTTTAAAAAATTTGAAAATAAATAATTCCTGAATTCCTCCATGTTCTATTTGGTGTCTGATTTCTCACCTGACTATACATGTAAGGAAGCAAGGTTAGCTAGGTGTTTTGTAATGATCAGAGCCATTAATTATTTAGGAAAGTTATTTTTGTCATTTTACCTTGCAGGATTCTCCTGTTCATTGAATTTCCATTAAAATATTAGCTAAAGTGATATAATAAAAGCAGACAATTCTTTGAGAGTCTTTGTGTATAACTGAATACTGGAGATATGAATACATCAAGGTTATTTAAGGATTCTCTGAGTGTCTTTTCTCTTGTTCCAGTTTGGCTTACAATCTTTTCAACTTTGCTGGGATATGTTCAAGTTATTTGATCACCCATTCTATAGTTTTGTAAATAAATGGATGCTATTTTTTTCTATCTTTATGCGGCATTTTGTTAAAATTTGCAATTGAGGGAACAAACTTATGAGGCATTCCTCTAATTAATTCTGATTCTATAAAGTTTAGAGTATAGGATATAGAGTTTGTAAAATTTTGAGATTTGCCTCTTTGTTTTTTTGTTTTGTTTTTTAGTCTTGCTGGTTTTTCTTCATCTTTGCATTAGCCATGCTGATTCTTTTAAGTTTTTTTTTTCTGTCCATAATCCCACTACACTACTGCAACCAACTAAATCAATATCACTAGGGAGCTCTATTTGACAAATTCAACAATTAATCACTTTGTCTAAAATTACTTGACCTCATAGCAACATTCTGCATAGACAATCACTGCCCTCTTTAATATAGCTATGTAGAAGAAACACCAAATCATCACATTATCTGTACTTTCCTTTATCTGTAGTAATAAAGTTTTAACTGGTCACATTGCTGTCACCTTAAAACTACACTTCCAACTTCTGCAGCAGCTAGGCAGGGATGTGAAATGAGGTACTTGCAATTAGGATGTATGCAGAAGTGATGTGTGAGTGTTCCATGTCATGGCCTTAAAAGAAATAGGAGTAAACTCCCTTTGTCTCTTTTCTCTTTTCCTCCAGCTGGGAGATGACTGATTGGAACAAGAGTAGACACATGGGCCCAGCAAAGGGAGCCACACTGAGAATGACAAAACCAAATGCCTTACCAGCCTGAATTGTGAACCTCTGATCATACGTTAAAATTATTTTTCTATTTAACCCAGTGTATGTTTAGCTTCTTCTACCCTAATAATACAAAATTCTTTACTACATGTACAGGACAACTTATTATCCTAGTTTTACCATTACTTATTGATCTTTCTGTCCATGTTTCCTTTATATGATATTCCTCTTTATATTTCCTAAAAAATTTAGCTACCCAAAGTTCAGTCTCCCACCTCTTTCTCTATATAATCCTTGGCTTCAAGCTTTAAATGCCCCTTATATGTTACTATCTTCTGCAGAATATTTCCTTCAAAATGCCACTAAGTGTTATGTTCACTTGAAAAATTGCCTACCAGCATTCCTATACACCAACAACAAGACAGAAGAAAGAGAAATTAAGGAGTCGATCCCATTTACAATTGCACCCAAACCCATAAGATACCTAGGAATAAATCTAACCAAAGAGGTAAAGAATCTGTACTCAGAAAACTATAAAATACTCAGGAAAGAAATTGAGGAAGACACAAAGAAATGGAAAAACATTCCATGCTCATGGATTGGAAGAACAAATATTGTGAAGATGTCAATGCTACCTAGAGCAATCTACACATTCAAAGCAATCCCTATCAAAATACCATCCACTTTTTTCAAAGAAATGGAGCAAATAATCCTAAAATTTGTATGGAACCAGAAAAGACCCCAAATAGCCAGAGGAATGTTGAAAAAGAAAGGCAAAGCTGGCAGCATCACAATTTTGGACTTCAAGCTCTATTACAAAGCTGTAATCCTCAAGACAGTATGGTACTGGAACAGAAACAGACACACAGATCAATGGAACAGAATAGAGAGCCCAGAAATAGACTCTCAACTCTATGGTCAACTAATCTTCGACAAAGCAGGAAAGAATGTCCAATGGAAAAAAGACAGTCTCTTCAACAAATGGTGTTGGGAAAATTGGACAACCACATGCAGAAGAATGAAACTGGACCATTTCCTTACACCACACACAAAAATAGACTCCAAATGGTTGAAAGACCTCAATGTGAGACAGGAGTCCATCAAAATCCTAAAGGAGAACACAGGCAGCAACCTCTTCGACCTCAGCTGCAGCAACTTCTTCCTAGAAACATCCCCAAAGGCAAGGGAAGCTAGGGCAAAAATGAACTATTGGGACCTCATCAAGATAAGAAGCTTTTGCACAGCAAAAGAAACAGTCAACAAAACCAAAAGACAACCGACAGAATGGGAGAAGATATTTGCAAATGACATATCAGATAAAGGGCTAGTATGCAAAATCTATAAAGAACTTATCAAACTCAACACCCAAAGAACAAATGATCCAATCAAGAAATGGGCAGAAGACATGAACAGACATTTTTCCAAAGAAGACATCCAAATGGCCAAGAGGCACATGAAAAAGTGCTCAACATCGCTCGGCATCAGGGAAATCCAAATCAAAACCTCAATGAGATATCACCTCCCACCAGTCAGAATGGCTAAAATTAACAAGTCAGGAAATGACAGATGTTGGTGGGGATGTGGACAAAGGGGAATCCTCCTACACTGTTGGTGGAAATGCAAGCTGGTGCAGCCACTCTGGAAAACAGTATGGAGGTTCCTCAAAAAGTTGAAAATAGAGCCTCCATATGACCCAGCAATTGCACTACTGGGTATTTACCCCAAAGATACAAATGTAGGGATCCAAAGGGGTACATGCACCCCGATGTTTATAGCAGCAATGCCCACAATAGCCAAACTATGGAAAGAGCCAAGATGTCCATCGACAAATGAATGGATAAAGAAGAGGTGGTATATATATATATATACAATGGAATATTATGCAGCCATCAAAAGGAATGAAATCTTGCCATTTGCAACGACGTGGATGGAACTGGAGGGTATTATGCTAAGCGAAATAAGTCAATCAGAGAAAGACATGTATCATATGACCTCACTGATAGGAGGAATTCTTAATCTCAGGAAACAAACTGAGGGTTGCTGGAGTGGTGGGGGGTGGGAGGGATGGGGTGGCTGGGTGATAGACAGTGGGGAGGGTATGTGCTATGGTGAGTGCTGTGAATTGTGTAAGACTGTTGAATCACAGACCTGTACCTCTGAAACAAATAATACATTATATGTTAAAAAAAAAAAAAAAGAAGAAGAAGATAGCAGGAAGGGGAAAATAAAGGGGGGGAAATCAGAGGGGGAGACGAACCATGAGAGACGATGGACTCTGAGAAACAAACTGAGGGTTCTAGAGGGGAGGGGGGTGGGGGATGGGTTAGCCTGGTGATGGGTATTAAAGAGGGCACGTATTGAATGGAGCACTGGGTGTTATACGCAAACAATGAATCATGGAACACTACATCAAAAACTAATGATGTAATGTATGGTGATTAACATAATAATAAAAAAACTTAAAAAAAAAAAAGAAAAATTGCCTACCAGGAATCTCAAATGAAACATGTGTTATAAAGGACTCTTGATTTTCTCCCAGGTCTTCTTCACTAACATCTCATCTTAGTATCTGGCAGTGCCATCACCAACATGCTTACAAGTCAACCTTGCACCTCCATCTCTCACGTCTAAATTTAATCAGGAAGTCAAAGTGAATTTTTCATATTTCATTAACAAGCCCTTAACCCAGGTTCCACCTCTATGACAATAAAAGTCATTATCTTCTCTCACCTTGACCACATGGTCTCTTTTTTCCTTTCTTGCTATCCCACAAAATTTTCTCTGTTCAGCAAACATCAGGATATTTTTAAAATGCCAATTGGATTATACTATTCTCCTGCTCCAAATCATCCAAAGTCTTCTTAAAATAAAATCTGAATTTTTCAGTGTGTACTACCAGGTGGTATATCAAATGTTTCTTGACAGTGATTTCATTTCCTCCCATTCATGGCCTTATCTTACTTACACGGTTAAATCCACACTGCATTATAGCCTGTGGCTCTGTTTTGATCATAGCGCTCATCACCAACAGATTTTACATTCCTTGCCTGCCTGTGTTATAGATTTGTGTATGTATGCATGCCCATATAGATGTGTCTCCATTCCCTCCATTGTAAGGTCTGTGAGGGCAAATCTTTATTCTGCTTATCACCATATTCTGAGAGTCAGATGCAGTGCCTTACAGATAGGTACAGTCACTGTGTGATGAATATGTCAATGAAGAAATAAAAATGAGTAAGATGTAGCTGAGAAGGTGAAAGCTGAGACATATTGATATAGAAGAGTAGAGTGACACATGCAGAAAGAGGCATATGCAAAGTGTAGAAGCAGATTGCACATTCAAGTAACTGTAAGTGCTTGAATATTGCTGGACAGGTATGATGTTAGGTGGAGAGATAAAAAAGTCTCCGATGATGAAGAGACGTGATCCATATTTAGGACAAGGTATTTTACTGTAGGGGAACTGGGAAGCCAGGGAAGGATTTTACAAAATGATTCTGAATTGAGCATCTATAATGTTTAAGGCTTTACATGAGATATTTTACATGTATTCAAATTTGCATTAAATTTACAAGGTACATATTCTGATTTTTATTTGATGGATGACATTGAAGTCCTCAGATTCCAAGGGCATGGCTTTTAAGTAGTAAACCTAGGGTTCTAAGTCATATCAATCTGGCTATAATCTGAAATTACAAATCACATGCTTTTACTACTACATTTAGTCTTGAACATGTAAAAGAAGGTCTCACATTATTGCTTTGAAGATTCGAGAAGTATTTCATTTACATATACACATTTTATGTATTTAATAATATTTAATAGTATAACATTAGTAATAAGCAATCCCTTTTAATTTAGAATAAAATGTTGAAAAATTTCTTCACAACATTAAAATTATCCCCAAGAACCAAATATCAGTATGTGTGTATGTACATATTGCCTGTTAGAACTGGCTTTCTACTTTTTTCTTGCTGCTTATTTTCCATCAGAAAGTATAGATCAAGTTTTTATACCTCGGGCTATTTGTGCTGTGAAAAAGAATTGGTCTTCCCTTTGAAAGCCTTTTTGTTCTTTATTACTGGATATCATTTTAGCCAGAAAGAAAGGTAAATCATTATATGTATATAATTATTTATTTTCTGATAAAATTATTAGTTGATCAGGAATAACATTTCCTAGTGGCCACCTATATTTAAAGAAAATATTCCAAAATAATATTATATTTTAAATAGTACTTAATAATTTAATAATAGCAATAAATGCCTCCAGCTAATTTTTTTCTTTAAGGAAAAAATACAAATTCCCAAAGTTATAGTATATAACATATGTGAGTTATTTGATTTTTTATTTATGCTGCTTATACTCTGTAGAGCTATTAAATAGAAGACACTTGTCTCAGTTCAGTTCTCACTTTCTTATATTTTTCCACTGATAATATCCTCTTTCCAACTTTTTATATTCATTTTACTTGGGTCTTGGATCTTTTGGATCAATCCTCTTCATCTTTTATATTTTTTCTCATGTGTTCCTTTAATTTGAATTTTGCTTTTAAGTTCTTCAGTAATTTCCTAACCATTTCATCTAAATTCACTAAATTCTTAGAAATCATATATATTTAATTTCAAAGAATTTTCTCTTTTGACTATTTGTCTCATGCTAGACAGTTGGGTTGCTTCCAATTTGTAGCTATAATGCATAAAACTGCTCTGAATATTTTTATGCAAGTCTTTCTATGGATATTTAATATATAGGAATAGAATTGCTAGGTGATAACATTTTATCAGAAACTTGTATACAGTTTGCCATGTGGTTGTACCATTTTATACTGGCACAGTAGTATGTAAAAGCATCAGTTTTTCCACATCCTCACCAATAGTTGATGTTATTAGTCTTTTTAATTATAATCATTGTATGAAATTGTACAAAATAACTAACAGAAGTTTTAACTGGCATTTCCCTGCTTATTGTTGATTTTGAGTCCTTTGCATGTGATTGTTGGTCATTTCTCAAGTATCTGTTCAAGTTCTTTATCCATTTTATTTATTTTTCTTTTTTATTTTGAGTTGTAGGAACTCTTTGTAATTTGGGTAAAGTCTTCAGTCAGATAGATGTATTGAAAGATTTTCTCCCAGTGTGTGGCTAGGCTATCCACTTCCTTTTTTGCTTCCATATGTGATGAGCACATGTTTTAATTTTTGATGATGTATTATTCAATATTTTTTTCTCTTAAAGTGTGACCAACCATGTAGTTCTTCATTTGTTTCTGCAATATTTCTTCAGAAGATTTCTATTTGGGACGATGTCTGAACTTGTTCTGCTACACTGATTTATTTGTCTATGTCAATATCGTATGGCATTCACAATTACTCCGCTTTTAGAATAAACTGTGATATCGGTAGTGAAAGTATCTTAAATTTGCTCTTTTTTCAAAATTGTTTGACTGTTCTGGTTCTTTATATTGATATATCTATTTTAGAATCAGCTTATCAATTTCTTTAAAAATGTCTGCTGTGGTTTCAATTGGTATTACATTTAATTTATGTATCAATTTGGGGAGAGGTAATGTCATAACAATATTAGTCTTCTAATCCATGAACATGGTATATATCTATTTTTAAAATTTTTTTTCAGTTTTATTGAGAAGTAATTGACATACATAGTTTAAGGCATACAACATGATGGTTTAATTTACATATATTGTGAAACAATTACCACAAGAGATAACATGCATCTTCTCATACAGGTACAATAAAAAGAAAAAAAGAAAAAAAAATGTTCTCCTTGTGATGAGTATTCCTAGGATTTGCTCTCTTAACATCTTTCCTATATAGCAGTGTTAGCAATTTAAGTTAAAACATTTTTATTCTTATATTTGTTGGTTTGTTTTTCCTTATCACTATGCACATTTGGTACATTTTTGCTTTCTGTCCTTTCTATATCCCTTGGTTATTGCATTTGATTCCTTTTCCTAAACAATTTATATGAGACTTTAAAGTTTTTATCTGCATAAATTTATAAAGACCTCTCCCCAAAGTCTAGATTAAATTATAAAAATGCCTACACAAACATCTCTTGGATCTCATCTAAATCTCAACATGTCACAATTGAACTCTTGTTCATTCTTCCAAAATCTAATCTGAACATATCTCACCAATGCATTGTCATTATCCCAGACTGAGCCACCATCATTCTACACTTTAATAGCCTGTTAACAGATCTTCCTTTTGCTATCATTCCTGTAGTTTATTTGTTTCTTTTTTTTAAAGTTTTTACTTAAATTCCAGTTAGTTAACATACAGTGTAATATTAGCTCCAGGTGTATGATTTATGATTCAACACTTCCATACAACACCTAGTGCTCATCACAACAAGTGCACTCCCTAACACCCATCACCTATTTAACCCATTCCTGTTGGGATTAATGTAGAGCATGAAATCATCCATAATACCTGGCTTGCTAAAAGGTAACATGGAGGCCGCTGGGGCCAGGGAAAGTTTCAGAGAAAGGTGTAGGCCTTTGGAATGCCGAGGCCTGCGCAACCACTCTGCCATAGGAATGCCTCAGGGAGTTGTCGTCCCTGAAGCTTTCTTAGCCCAAACAGGTGCCCTGTGATCTAAGAGATGTATGCATTGTCCCCTAGGACATGTTTAGCAGAACTCGTAAAACACGCTTTTAGCATATCTTATCTTTCCCGGAAACAGATACTCCCAGTTCCAGTAAGACCCCTTGTCACACATAACATGCTTGAGAAACAGTGATAAAGATTTATGATTATCCTGAAGGACAATAAAGGCAGGAGCAAAGAAGAGGAAAGGGTCTTTGTCTCTGAGCATTGATTCCCTTGCCTTCTCCTCTTTTTCACTGCTAAGTTTGGAGTCATCTTTTATCTGTCGGTACAGGGAGTGCTGGCCATTCCCGGCATATTCCAAAACAATATACACATTTAATGCAATCCCTATCAAAAAAAAAAAAAGCAACAGCATTTTTCACAGAAATAGGACAAACAATCTTAAAATTTGTACGGAACAGCAAAAGAATTCAAATAGTCAAAGCAGCCTTGAAAAAGAAAAGCAAAGCTTACAAAGAGGTAGCGATCAAAACAGTATGGTATATAGCCCAAAAATAGACACATAGATCAAAAGAACAGAATAGAAAACCCAGAAATGAACCCACAACTATATGGTCAGTTAATCTTTGACAAAGCAGGAAAGAATATCCAGTGGGAAAAACACTGTCTCTTCAACAAATAGTGTTGGGAAAACTGGACAGCCACATGCTAAAGAATGAAACTAGACCACTTTCTTATACCATATATAAAAAGAAATTCAAAATGAATGAAAGATCTAAATGTGAGACCTGAAACCATAAAAATCCTAGAGAACACCAACAGTAATCTCTTTGACATCAGCCATAGCAACTTATTTCTAGATATGTCTCCTGAGGCAAGGGAAACAAAAGGAAAAATAAACTATTGGGACTTCATCAAAATAAAAAGCTTCTGCATAGCAAAGGAAACAATCAACAAAACCATTTCATTTATTTTCAAAAGAGCAGAAATATTAATCCTGTTAAAACCAAGTTAGATTATGTCACTCTTCTGCTCTAAGCCCTGTAATGCTCTCTAATTTCTTTCAGAGCAAACAAACAAAAACAAAGAAAACTTCACCAGTCTACCAGACCCTATATGACCTGGCCCCATTCTTTCTCAGATTTTTCTACTACTCTATTTTTCATTCTGCTCCAGTCACTTCAGTCTCCTTATTCTTCCTCAAATACACTAGGCATATTTTTGTTTTGCTCCAAATGTTCCCTCTGCCTTGTATGTTCTTCTTTCACATATCCACTTCCATTGTCTCACACTCTGCAAGTCTTTGTCTAAACCTCATCTTTTCAAAGATTACCTTGACCACTTCTTTTTTTTTTAAGAAATATTTATTTATTTATTTATTTATTTATTTATTTATTTATTTATTTAAAGTAATCTCTATACCCAATGAGGGGCTCAAACTAATGAGCCTGAGATCAAGAGTTGTATGCTCTACCAAGTGAGCTACCCAGGCACCCCCTACCCTGACCATCTTATTTAATATTATACTGTAGTTATCTCCCATTTGTACTACTCAGCATTCCTGATTCTCTTCATCTTGCTTTCTTTTTCCTTTCCAATCTTAATCACTATCTAAGACCACAACATAAATTTTACTCACTTATAAAGTTTATTGTTTATTTTCTAAAATTTAGCTTTTGGGGTGCCTGGGGGGCTCAGTCATTAAGCGTCTGTCTTCGGCTCAGGTCATGATCCCAGGGTCTTGGGATTGAGCCCCGCATTGGGCTCCCTGCTCTGTGGGAAGCCTGCTTCTCCCTCTCTCACTCCCTCTGCTTGTGTTCCCTCTCTCACTGTGTCTCTCTCTGTCAAATAAATAAAATCTTTTAAAAAAAATAAAATTTAGCTTTTATTATTCATTTCTCCCAATAAAATGAAAATTCCTTGAGAACAGTCACCATTATTTTGTTATTGATATTGTTTACTGATGTATCAAAAAAATTCCTGGCACTAGTGAGTTCTCATGAAATGTTGATTGAATAAATAAACAAACAAATAAATGAGTAGTATAATTTGTCTTTATCTGGTTATTACTCATATTTCTATGAGATTACTTCTTCTTGAACCAGCTATTTCCATGAAGTTCATATAGAGGTGAGCCAAGTACTTCTTTGAAGGAAGCATAAATTGTTTTTATAATAATGTGTATATGTTGTGTATATATACAAGCTAATTCCTCGTCCTTGTAACTGAAATCCACACTCATAATTTAGAGAACTCTTTCTCTGTTCTATCCTGATTACTTACTCCACCTTGCATAAATGATTTTCTGAATGGTTCCTAATCTAGACCCACACATTTATTTCAAACAGCATCTGGGGATGTTCCCCCTTCTAGCCCACTCAATTTTATCCCAGTTTTCCAAACTCAGTATTGTTTTATTTCTTTAAATTGTGCAACTTAATTGAGAGAAAAAATAAAATAAATAATAATAAAAAGAAGAGCTAATATTCAAAAGCAGCAATAGTAATAACAATAACATCTAACATTCCAATAATCCTCACATGTGACCGGCAAAATTTTAAGTGATATATGTATATATGCAGATATACAGTAACTCTAATTTTCTCAATGACACTATGAAATAGGTAATGTACTGATGCCTATTTTAGGTAAATTTTCCTGAAGTTCAAAAAGCTTTTAAATGTTAGAGATGGGATTTGTAATCCAGATGTAATGGTTGCAGAGTTTATGTTCTTGAATGCCATGCAGAGAAATATCCTGTCTTATTTTTATAGGGTGCACATTTTTGATTGTTCCCTCTTTCAACAACCAAAATAAAACAAAGACAATAATTTTATTCAAGTTATTGCAATGGGAAGAGCACCTCAGATCTGAAAATGAGAGAGTCTTGGCAGGAAGATACCTTCTTATACTTACAAGGAGCAGTAGATGAGTCATAGTTGGAATTACTACTGGAATTGAGTTTGCAATCAGAGCATGTCTCAGTCAAATCAGCAAAACAGGGACTATTTATTTCTGTGTCTATCTATTTTAGAGCTCATCTATTAATCATAGATGAGACAAAGAATGGTAAGTTGGAGGGTCTGTGTCTGGCCTTGTTAAGTTAAAGCAAAAGGTTAAAGATCTGTGTTTACCTTGTCATAGGCAAACAAGTACATCTTCTCTGAGTCTTACGGGAGTCATGAATGAGAGGACAGCAAGTCTAAGTAAACTATACAGAGAAGGATGGTTCTTTGGGTAAGCCATTTTCTAGGACACAAAAGTGTGTGTGAGGATTTATTTACCATCGCTGCTTTCAGAGCTTAGATGAAGTTCAACATTGTCACTTCTTAGAGACCTTCCACATTTCTACTTAACCTTCATTGCGTTTGGCTAGTTGGTTCTTTTTTTTTTTTTTTTTTATGTATTATGGTTTAGGGCTGCAGATATCTCTTAATAATCTTAAAACTTTCTGGGAAGAGAAGGTGGACATTTTTTCTTAATTGTGCTACTTAAAACTAGAAAGTCTAAAAATAAATATTAAGGGGCGCCTGGGTGGCTCAGTTGGTTAAGCGACTGCCTTCGGCTCAGGTCATGATCCTGGAGTCCCTGGATCGAGTCCCGCATCGGGCTCCCTGCTCGGCAGCGAGCTTGCTTCTTCCTCTGACCCTCCCCCCTCTCATGTGCTCGCGCTCTCTCTCTCTCTCTCATTCTGTCTCAAATAAATAAATAAAAAATAAATAAATAAATAAATAAATATTAGGTCCAAAACCACAGAAGAGATACTTAGAATAACAAAAGTATTTCCATAGCACATATGTTACTTATTTCTATTCTTTTATATATTGTTTCTTCCTTTGGCACTTTATTTTTTATTTCCTAGAAATCTGTACTTATCATGATTCATGTAGAAATTTTATAGTCATATCGGTTATGATAATTTCATTTTAGGCTCAGATAAAAATTCCTTTATACAGACATCTTTTCTATTCTGCTAAACCGTTAGAATCAGAACTAATAAAAACATTTCCAGATAATTATATGGAAATTTTATTATTGGAGTGAACGTTCTTTAAAATATTATCAAAAAAGGTTGGTATTTAATTTATTGTCTAAAACACAATGCAATAATAAGCTATGGAGTGAAGGACAGGACTGTGTAAATTGGCTGAGGCTGTTTATTTGATTATCATTGCATAATATATTACAAATTTATTAAATATGGTGTGCTTACCATTGTTTTTCGTAATATTTGGCTTCTTCATAGAATAGGTTATCTATGGGAATTCACCACTTGCATACTTAACTCATTATCTACAAATTGGGAGTGTGTGAATGGCTTTGTAGCCAAAGAAAGGTCCAAGAAGGACTCCAAGATAATAATGATAACCTTGCAAGGAAAACATAATGACTCCACTGACTCTACTTACTTTTCTTGAACTGATCTAAGATGCTTGGATTTTGCTAAAACCAATAAGTGTGATATTGATTCATCAAAAGTTTTGTTATCATTAAAATGTGATTCTATTTCAGCCTAGATTATATATATTTCTTATGTACCATAAGTGAAAAATAAATGTGAGACCCTCTAAAATACTATTGATCAATCATTCCAACCTCAAAAGAAAGTTAAATTTGAGTGCAAAATAAGAAGGCATTTACATAGTGAGGCAATATAAGAAAAATGATATGTAATTACATCAATATGAAGCTTAACATACATTTTCCCACTTTAGAAGAATGGAGTGTAGCAGATTATCATAATTTATTTGAAACAATAAATGAATATCAATTAAAATTAATATCAAGCATGAATCTCAAATATTCAAAATGAATCTATTACCCAGAGAATATGGAAAAATCACAATTGACATTGGCCTAGTCATTATTTAACTAGTGTTTCCAAATTCAATGCCTCAAATTAAAAAAAAAAAAAAGAAAAGAAAAACAACAGAGACAGCACAGTGGGAAAAAGAGAGAGAGATGATTAAAAAGAAAATTAGGATAACATGTAAGACCTAAAAACTTATGTTTGTGTGACTTGGATAAAACACAGCTAAGGAAAGAATCTAATAATAGCATAGTATGCAATAATGTCAGTGATCTGCTCTAGGGATAGATGAACACCTTTTCTCCCCTTGCACCACAGCAAGACCAGAGAATTAAACTAAATTGCAACAGGAATGATTTAGACTAAAAATTAAAAAATGCAGGAGCTATTACTCTAACCATTGTCTTCAAGTTTGTATCATTCTCTATAGAATTTTAAAGACAGATCACATGGATTTTTTAAAGAAGGTCTATAATTAATTAGTCATTTAGTCTTTCTGAATCTAAGTTTCCTCATCTATACGAAATAGATATCCATGTATATTTTCATAACAATTTATTCATGGTGTTCTTTCACCATCATTATCTCATTTTTCATCACCATGACAGCTGAATGAATTAGATGTGGCAAGAATCCATATCTTCATTTTATAGAAGACAAGTGCCCAGAGTTTCTGGGGTTCTCAGGGATGTCAGCTTAGCTCCCAAGATTCTTGAAGCAGTTGTATTTCCCCCAAACCATGCTCAATTGGATGGAGCTTATTCATTTTGCAATTTCATCTTTTAACTTTGATTATATTATTGTATAATAAGCAGGGCCCAACATCACACAGGAGAGCAACATAAAAGGCGAAGTCAATAAATCTCTCACAGTCACCTAATCTCTATTCAAAGTCTCAAAAAAAATTAACATACATAGGGACAAAGTATTACTTGAAATTAATATAGTCAATAGAAAATAAAAGGTATGCATCACATTATAACGTAATGATGAAAATGCAATTCAATGACCCAAGGACTTATTTAATCTCTTTAAATTTCAATATAAAATATGTATTGTTATGCTTAATAAAACTTCATTTTATTAATAAATCATCTAATATTTTAGCAAATTTTGATTGTTTCTATTGCACTAATAGTTGAATAATTAACAGCATAGTAATTACATTATATTGGTGGTGAAAAAAATTGAAAATGTGGAATTATCTATAGGAAAAAAAGTTATAGAAAAATGTAAACCTTACTGTCTATGTAATTAGACTAAGATGGAAAAATTGTCTGTTTTTGATATCTATCAAACACTGAGTTGAAACACCTAATATCAATTATCAACTCTAAATGGATTTTAATACATTTTGATAGTCAGTAAAAATTTTGTATCTGGTGAGCAAACTCTGTCCAAAGGAAAGCAATGGTAAATTGATTGATTGTTAGATTCTCTTTTTAAGAAATTATACAAATATATATATTGAATTTTCATTAGTTTGTAAAGGGGGCAGGAGATGAAATACATGCAAAAAACTAAAGTCAAAGAGATTTTCCAAGTAATATTGACACTAGTGAGTAGACAAGACTTATTTATAAGATGACAACCATTAGAGTTCTCAAAAAAATATTATCTGACCTTCTGCTGGACCTACTATTTGGTTAAACTATATGAGGCTGCATTTTCCTATAGGTAAAAAAGGAGCAGATGCTGGCAATTTCATATGACTCACCAGATAGAATTCTTGATGGACCCTAAAGACATTGCTTACTCTGTATAGTTTGTTGTCCTTACTCCAGTGAATTTCTCTGTGAATCTGTCATTCTTGCGAGTGATGGATGCAAATTTTCTTTCCAAGTAATGCTAAAGAACAACTATGTGTTTTGAAAAGGAGGTAGGAAAGTCACTCTGATGTGATATTTGTATAATTAACACTCATCATTTCATTCATTTCATGTTTATTTGATGTGTTCTAGAGGTAGGGGTGCATTATATAAAGCAAACCCGTTTCCTTGGCAGTTATACCATACTAAGGAAGGAGACCACAAAGAAGAATGGGCTTTTTCTATAGGAAATAGAAAAAAAGGTAGTAGGAACTGTGCAAAGCATGGACTTTGGAAATACAGAAACATGGCTTCAGTTTGCTTTTCCTTGTTTGATCCTATCATTGCGCCTTCTCCCATGCTTCCCCATCTTAAGTAATAGCACCATCAGTAAGACAAGCTAGAAATCTAGGGGACATTCTTATGTCCTTCCTTATTCCATATGTTTGATCTTAATACTTTCTACAGATTCTATAGATTGACCAAGAAAAAAAATACTCAAATTACTAGAATCTGAAATTAAAGTGAGGACATTACTACCACAGAAATAAAAATGAATATAAAAGAGTACTATGGGCGCTTGGGTGGCTCAGTTGGTTAAGCGTCTGCCTTCCACTCAGGTCATGATCCCAGGGTTCCAGGATCAAGCCCCTCATTGGGATCCCTGCTCCACAGGGAGCCTGCTTCTCCCTCTGCCTCTGCCTACTTCTCCTTCTGCTTGTGCTCTCTCTATCAAATAAATAAATAAAATCTTAAAAAAAATAAAAAATAAAAAGGTACTATGAATAACTGTATATCAACAAATTAGTTAACCTAGATGAAATGGAAAAATTCCTAGAAACACAAAATCTACCAAAATTGAATCATAAAAAAAACAGAAAATTTGAACAGACATATAACTAGTAAAGAGATTGAGTCAGTAATAAAAAACCTACCAATAAACAAAAGTCCAAGACCACATGGCTTCACTGGTGAATTCTATCAAACACTTAAGAACTAATACCAATCCTTCTAAAATATACCCGAAAAAAAAATTGCAGAGAAAGGGATAATTCCTAACTCATTCCAAGGCCAAAGATATTACAATAAATGAAAACTATAGATCAATATCCCCTATGAACACTGATGCAAAAATCCTCAACAAAATACTAGCAAACAAAATTCAGCAGCATATTCAAAGAATTTTATGCCATGACTAAAGGGTATTTATTTGTGGAATTCAAGGATAGTTCAACATGTGAAAATTGATTAATGTAACACGCCACATCAACAGAATGAAGGAAACTAAAAAACCCACATGGCTCACTCAATCAATGCAGGATAAGCATTTGACAAAATTCAACACACTTTCATGATAAAAACACTCAACAAACCAGGAATAGAAGGAAATCACTTCAACATAATAAAAGTCATATATTAAAAATGAACAGTGAATATCACACTCAGTGGTGAAGAACTAAAAGTATTTCCTCTAAGATCTGGAATAGGGCAAAATGTTCACTTTCACCACTTGTATTCAGCATACTACTGGAAGTTCTAGCCAGAACAATTAAGCAAGAGAAAGAAATAAAAGACATTAAAATTGCAAAGTAAGATATAAAATTACCACTGTTTGCAGATAAAATGATATCATATATAGGAAACCCTAAAGAGTCTGGAAAATAAACAAACAAACAAACAACAAACCTGTTAGAACTACTAAATAAATTCACCAAGTTAACAGGATACAACAAAAATGAGTTGCATTTCTATGTATAAACAACAATCTGAAGGAAATAACAAAAACAATTCCATTTATAATACCATCAAAAAGATTAAAATACTTAGGAATTAGCTTAACTAAAGAGACAAAAGAAATAAAATGAAAACTACAAAACATTGTTAAAAGAAATTAAAGAAGATATAAATAAATGGGAACACACCTCATGTTTATATTCATGGATTGTTAAAATATTAAATGTCAATCACTAATATATCAAAGTAATCTACAGATTCAATATAATCCCCAACATACTCACAACAGCCTTATGAGCAGGTACAATTATTCCTATTATTCCTATTTAATGAGGAAGAAACTATGCAGTTAAGATCAGATTAATAATTAGATATCACATGGACAAATGCAAAATGTGAATCAGCAGTGTGACCTGAATCTCTGCTCTTATATAACATTACATTCCCTTCCATTTAATAAACCACTGGGTAGAGAGTCCAGCATCACAGGGTAAGAGAATTTTCAAAGCTATAGATATATCTTGCCCATTTGATATGCGAAAGGGTTGTATTATTTTCTTGTTCAGCTAGACTGTGTATTTCATCCAGTCTCTGCATCACATGAAGTTCCATGATGTTCACTTCTGGGGAATATCACTCATGATTTTCTGTTTCCTTGGTTATTTTGTAATTTTGGATTTTTAATCATTTTTAGTAGGGTTTGTAATCTAGTGAGCCTTTCTCTAACTTTATCTATGGGAGTCCTTTGCATTTACTTTTTGTTAGTCGCTCCAGGCTGCTACCAAACTTAGAACTATTTAATATCATTTCCTCTGTGTGAACTTCTTTGCATGTTGTAAATGCCAAAATAAACAATTTTCCTTTTCAGCTACCTTTGTTAGTCTAGGGGACTTTTTGTCAACATTTTTATTGAGGTTCTCTATGTTCTAGGGTCCAACATTAAACTCCAGTACTCTTTTTTTTTTTTTTAAGATTTTTTTTTATTTATTCGACACAGAGAGACACAGTGAGAGAGGGAACATAATCAGGGGGAGTGGGAGAGGGAGAAACAGGCTTCCCGCGGAGCAAGGAGGCGGACGCGGGGCTTGATCCCAGAACCCCGGGATCACGACCCAAGCCGAAGGCAGACGCCCAACGACTGAGCCACCCAGGTGCCCCTAAACTCCAGTACTCTTAATTATAGCTAGTAAATGCCCCAAGTGTGAGTATAGCTTGAAAGTTAGTGCAATTTTTGGTTCAGATTTATTTTTTTATTTTCATTTTTTGGGCTCTGGGGATTTTTTTAATTCTCCTATAGGCACAGTGTTGCATTAACAAATGTTTTCTACATTGTCCAGTCATTTATAGGTGTTTTGTATCAAGAATTTTCTCAGAGCATCTGTCTTGGCTTATTAATGGAAAAGAAAGTCCAGGTACTCTCTACTTTTCTGCCAATATTATAAAACAAGTATCTTTGAGCTTTTAAGTGCCTAAAAGAAAATATAAGTCTCTGAAAGGAGAAAGATATAAAAGTCCAAAAGTTTAAGGACAAGGAAAATTCTGCACTATGGCCCTAATTTCATAGATCAGTAAAAAGGTAATCAAAATACCTCGTTGAAGTGAGAAAATGTTTGTGTCACTTATATATAAGAGGGACTTTTATAACCAATAAAAGTAATTTTCTTTTTTAAATGTACCATCATTTGTAACCTTTGAAATCATAATTGTTTTACTTTCACTATATAAAGAACAGTTTCATCATAAAGTACAATAAAGTAAAAACTTCTCATCACTTCTACACAGTTGTGTTTTGTATATGTTAAATAAAATGAAGACATACTACAAAGGAACAACTTTTTAAAGCCAAAAATTTTTACTCAAATATAAATACAAACTCAAATGATTAGGAGATTCTTATCAAGATTGTTTAAAGTAAGATATACATTAATAATTATTGAAATGTTATAAATATTTCACTGCATATTGTCAAATACCTTCTCCAGATACACATTGCTTATATAAGCAAAGATTAAGTTGTCATCATTCTGTTATGTTTATGCCAGATTGACCAAAATTCTTCACTTGGGTTGTTTAGTCTATGCTAGGTGGGTATATCATATTGTTAATAAAATCTATACAATTCATATATCTTATCTCATAGAAAATCTGCTCAAACTACTGGGGCCCTAAATATTTTGTGACTTAATTGTAATTTTATTATTCCACCTTTAAAAAGGTATAAGCAAAAAAAAATATTGAAAAATAAATGTATTTACATATCTCATCTCTCCTATCAGACTGTAAATGTCCTAAAGATCAGTATGAGTAATTCGTAAATCGGTATTTTTAAATGATGAAAAGAAATGTTCTAGCTCATAGGAAAGTTAGAAAGTTTAAAAAATAAGCACAATCTGATATCAAAGCTGTCAGATATTATAAGTATTATATTATAAATTCACTTATAATCAACTCTTTGCTTTATACATATTCATTTACTTGTCTTCAAACACAAGAATATAAACTCCAAGAGATCAGTAATTATCTGCTTTATTCACTTATGTTGTCTATAGTTATTGACTTAGGTCAGTCAGCATTCTCCATGTTTATATTAACTGTTCCTGATATTCATCTGGGGAGCCACATCTCACCAACTCTCAATCCATGCTTTTCTCATGAACAGCTCCAATTCCTGACTCAAGAGTGGAGTATGTGAGTTAGAACTGGCACACATCTCATTAACCTGCCACAGGGATGATTTCCAGAGATGGATCCTGCCTGAAGTTGGGCCAGTCAGAGCTTTTAGTCTCTAAAAATGGCACTTGGTTGAAATTAATGGGTAAGCATCATTTCTCTTTTGCTGGATTAGTGTTATGAAGATAGGACATAGAAAATTATTCAGCCACTGTATCAACACAGCTAAAGTACTTCTTTGAAAATGGCAAAACAAATAAATGAGGTAGAAAAATGATAATGTTTTATTATATTAATACATCCCATGCATTACAAAGTAATCTAAAATTGCCAAAATTATTTAAAATATGCAAAAAAGGAAAATAAAGCTATATACATGTATATATATACATATGTATAACTTTTAACTGCAAATGATTATTAAAGTATAGGCATATTTAAACAGTTGTTATTTTTTATTTTAAAATATTTTAAGCAAATATATTTCTACATAGGTATAGAGATATAAAGATAGATGGATCCAGAGGAAGAGAAAGCTTCTAATCCTGGCAGAGGTTGGGTAACATCTCCAGTCTACCTGAATAAATAAATAATACAACCCTTTCCTATGTCAAATTGTCTAAATGCATCTATAGTCTTGGCAATTCACTTAGTCTTTGACCCTGGACAACTCCCCAGGCACAATGGTTCATTCAATGGGAAAGAGACCAAAGATTCTAGTCAAACAACCTATTCATATCCCATATTAGTCCATAAGTTGTGTGATATCCAATTATCTATTTGATCACCCTGTGCTTGGTTCCCTCCTCATTAAAATAGGAATAATTATACCTGCTCATGATGCTGTTGTATTATGGAAAAGTTTAGCCACATTCTCCAAATATTAATCATAATTATTATCTGTGGAGAAAATGTTATTCAATCTCAACCTCCATAAAAAAGGATAAGTATACAAAGATATAGTAATATTTTATGCATCTTTCAAGCTGATAGTTAAACTCACTATATAAAAACAGACTAAAATTTACGATAAAATTATAGGTTAAATTTGAGGTAAAATTTTGTGTAGTTATTGTGGGTGTAACTGTAAATATACATTCAAGCATAAGTTCATTCCCTAGGCATAGGATTATGGACAAGAGGAAATAAATAAGAATATTATGTAGTATTTTGGAGTGCTTTGCTTTTCTCCTTGATTTTCTAGTTTCAGTAACTGCATTAGGAGTAAGATCACAGGCTCTGGTGTTCAGGCTCTGGAGCCAGTTAGTTTCATCACACTAGCTGAGTCACTTGACCCATTCCTTAAGAACAGTGTGGTTTAATTTTCTTACCCATAAAACAGGGATGCTAACAGATGCTACCTCGTAGTGTATGATGGGGGAGTAACTAAGTTTGTACATGAAAAGAATTCATAATAATACTTGGCATGGATTAAATGATATGAAAGTTTTCTTAACTAAAATAAATGAGTAAAGCCCTTTATAGAAATAACTAGAAATTATAAAACATGCCTATTCTTTATAAAATTGTTTTTCAAGCTAACTGCATTTTCTTGATAACATATCATGCCTTCACACAGAACATACCTTTTTTCTATAGTAATATGAAGAACTACTTTTCTCCAGAAGAGAGAAGAAAAGTCTAAATTTGAGACAAAAACCACACTTTATAAGAAATCTGGAAATGAGGATATAAAGCTGTGAATAAAGATACTTGACAAACATCATCTGTCCACAGATGGACATGATATTCTTCAAGAGTAAAGTGCTTTTTTCTATATAAAATGTTCAGAGTTATTAGTATTAATAAATGTAACAAAGTATAAATCATTTTTAAAACTCTAGTATGCTATTTTTATGTTGTTATGTAACCTTCTGACCCATTTAAAATGAACATGTAGGGAATCCATTTTAATAGCTTCTTCCTGTAGGCTTGAGGGATTCTATAGCTAGTGCAATTCCTAAACCAAAAATATAGTTGGGTATTTCCACTCATTTAAAGATTTCTTTGCCAGAAAGTTTTGTGTTGAGTTGGCATCTCCTAGGAATACAAGTGAATAAACAACACAGAAAAAGGAAAGAAAAGAGAAATATTTGTTCAACACTCTACATGTTGTAACAACGTGCAACATCATTTATGATATGTTACTTCAGCCAAAAATGACATGATGTTATAAATCACTAATTTCTCAATTTTGGAAAGGAAGTTGGAAATATGGGATAAGGTCATGTTCAGTTCAGGTCATGAAAACCAAAAATGCACAGGTTGGAGTTTTTATAATGTTTTACCAAATCCCAGAGGAGGTTCAATATCATAGTTATTACTATTATTTTCCTCTTGGAAAAGAAAGGAAATGGAAAAATTCTTGCCCAATTTTTGAGGCATATATCATGACCTGGAAGCATTTTACATTTTATTTAATACTTATAAAATCCTGGCTATTTTTCATTTCATAAGCCAATATTTCAATAATAAATATCAGTAACTTTTTTAACATTCCCTACTTCCAGTAATATATTTTTCTTTGCCTGTATTGATCATCCTAAATTTCTGCATGGTGCATTTTATTTGAATCTTATAGTTCTAAGCTAGTATTAGAATATATATATATATATATTTAATTCATGCCACAATGCTTTTAATGTTGGGATAGTCTAAGAAATAGGACCCTAGGGAATCAAACAGCTGGTTTGAAACAAAGTCTGCTCTGCTAAAAGAATGAGAAATACCTGTGCTTTCAAAGGCTTTCTCCTGTCATTGTGCCAATGGGCTCTCTTTTACCCTCAATAAAACTTCTATTTCTTTCACTTGATCTATGTGGAAAGAATCACACAAAGAACCACAGGTTAAGGATGAACCATCCAACAGAAGAAACAGAAAACTCTGCTATATGTGTTTTGGAGGGTGTTTAATTACCTGGAAAAGTCACCTTGATTCTACAAAGTTCATTCAGCAGCCTAAGGATGGAGGTTGGCTCCCTGTTACAGCCCCTGTTAGAACTAATCTATCCCCTTTACATTTTATACTAAACAGCCGCAAGCCTACTGAACAAGATTACTGGACCTTTATTTTAGGATTTGTTATGTAAAACACACCCAAAATAAACTTTATCATATGGGATTCTTGCTACACTTTTGATCCATCTACTCCACAATCATTCATTGCCTATTTCCTATATTTAAACATTTTAAGCAGTTAAAATAGGGCAATGAAATTGACATCCTCTGCCTATAATGGAAATGACAGCCCAGTGAAAGAGATGAATAAATTTAAAATGCAATAGAATGAAATAGGAGCCTTCATAAATATATACAAAGAGTGCAACAGAAGAAAGTGTGGCTTAGATGAAGGAGTCTGACAGATGGAGATTAATCTATCATCTTTATTTACGACAAAAGCTAGGTTGGAAGACATGGCTTGCTAACAGTGCATCGAAGAATTACACTTATTCACCCAGGTACAGACATAGCTGGAAAACCACAAACTTCCTCTATTGAGCTTACCCTTATAAAATTTATGGCATGAAGAGACCCCTGACTCTAAAAGAGGAAAGAGCTAAGCTGAGCATGTCCAGGCTCCTTTTGCTTAAATCTCTAATCTGTAACTCACTTCTCCCACAGGAAGAAATGGATAGCTGGCGGGGAAAGAGCCCGAAGTGTTTTTCTAGTGAAGATCTCCTCATGGAAACGTGAAGAGCTGTAACATAAACAGCAGTTTACCGAGGAGCTTGACTCTAAGAATTGAGTGACTGTAAGGCAGAATCTTTCTGGGGACACTTGCGGCCTACCTGCCACCGTCCTGTTTTCACAAATCTCCCTACTCTAAGAACAAAGCAAAAATCTTGGGAAGCTTGGATCCTGACACTTCAGCCTTCCCAGATCACTCCCAATACAGCATGGAATGAAATAGTACATATAATCCTCATAATGTGCAATATTCTGGGATTTTTGGCACCTATTAAAAATATTATTGGCCACAACATAGTTTAAGTCATAATAATTGAGAATCTGCTATGTAACTTGAACTTAAGAATGAAAGCATTGAACTAGAAAATAATTCTTCGCATATAGTTTGCTTTATGAAGGGAATGTTTTAGTTCACTCACACTCCCAAAGAAAGTGATTTAACTATATATTTAAACAAGTCAGTTAATGATATCATCTTCAGGCTTATAAAAGCTTATTTGAGCCTAATAAGTATTCTCTGTCTTTCCTTTTTTTCCTTTTTAGAAATGTAACTTAGAGAATTTTGGTTGAGTTAATTATAACTGTTATTTTAAAATAATAAACAAATGGAAACTCAATCCTTTCTTCTCTTAATTTAGTTAATGCCATGGATATCCTCTCTTCTAGTTTTAGAGTGCACTTAAATCAAACTCTGTTTATTATTTCTTAGATTTTATAGCCATAATGGTCTTCTGTGGTGAAATCTCAGAGAAGTCTTACTCTGGCTATGACAGGGGCCCACAACTAGAGAGAATTCTCTCTAGCTAAGTATATGTTTTCTTTCTTTCTTTTTTTTTTTTTAAGATTTTATTTATTTGAGAGAGAGAGAATGAGTGAGAGAGAGCACGCAGATGAGAGGGGAGGGTCAGAGGGAGAAGCAGAATCCCCAGTGAGCAGGGAGCCGGAGGCGGGACTTGATCCTGGGACTCCAGGATCATGACCTGAGCCGAAGGCAGTTGCTTAACCAACTGAGCCACCCAGGCGTCCCAGTATATGTTTTCTTATTTGAGAAGAATGACAGACATGGTTTTGCTGGTTACCCCTATTTCTATCATAGCATCTCTACTTTGGTGAAGTGACAAAAATGTCTATTTTGTGCCTTGAAATTAAGATGAAGGTACTTTGTTGCTTTCTAACTATTGATTTCCAGAGAAACAAAATTTATATTTCATCTTGATAACACAATGCCAAATAAAGTATTACAGACATTTAAACTTGTTCATATGTATTATGTGCTAAAGCTTACATATCTCAAAAGTAAATAATTGGTCAATACTGTTTATCTGCATTTTCTTCAAAATTAAAAAATGCAAACCTGATTATTTATAATATTTTCAACATGCTGACAATTGTTAAACCAATGTGAGAAACTGCCTCAAATAAACTTCACTGAAAAAATCAAAACAAGCAAATTGTCTTGCAGTTACTCTTCCTTCTGGCTTGTCACTATATTACTTAGTCAGGGGTTCACTGAGATTTTTGAATCTACCAGTTAATATTTTCATCAAATTTTTGGAAATTTTGACCAGTATTTCATCCCATATTTGTTATGTCATCCTTTATTTCACAAACTACATTTACATATGTTATACATATTATATCTATTAGGCTGTTTGAGATTGTTTCATCACTTCCTGGTGCCCTGCTCTTACTTATTTTTTTTTTACTCTTTTCTGTATGTGTTTCATTCTGGATGGTTTCTATTGCACGTCAACAGATCCAGTATTGAGAGTATAGTATTTCCTATAATAGCTTATTCAAATATAATGGATGCCTGAAAAATAAACCATTCTTAATGTCTTGGGAGTTTACACTGAAAAAATAATTTAATTTTTGGTTGTCAAAATAATTGTTGACACGTATATAGACATATTTATTGAATGGGCCTAGGATGCCATTTCAACAATTCAGAAATACTCAGAGGTTGCTGAGCCACTTATATGCCAGTTATTGTCCTTTGTATTTTCAGGTACAGTAATCAGTTATTCTCACAGGAAATCTGGAGGATAAGTACTATTCTCGTTTAACAGGAAGAAGTTATCAGGGTTAGGGCAGAGAGACTACCATTATACTGGTAGACCTTATGGCTAAGGGTAGACTCTTACTGAGACTCCAAAGTCCATGTTCTGTTTCCTATAAGTCATGACCTGGAAATATTGCTCTTCTAAGAGAACAAATAAAAACTTTCTGGAGATGGCAGGTAGGGCATTCAACTGTGAAAAGTTACACCAAATATTATAAAATGAATTCATATTTAAGAAATTAAGGAATATATCTCTGCAACATCAATTCTAGAAATTAAAGCTTGACAAATTCAGCTCAGCTGTCAGGGCCTGAGCTAAAATAAGGTTAGAAAATACTGTGCTAAAAATTCCAAATTACTGTGAAAATTTCATAAACGAAATAAAAAGAGGTCTAATTTTACATTCCATACTTCGTATCAGTAGATACTTGTATATCTGTGCTTCCATTAGTGACAAAGACTGAGCCAGTATTTTGGGGGGAAAAATCAGTTTATATTAGCCAGCCCTGCTTCTCTGAAGCACCAAGATAACTATTCAGATAACTGGGAACTAATCATTCAAAATACTTAAATGTTGCGTTGGTGTCATGGACATTTGTGTTATTAGGTAAGGGATTGGCATTTTCTATCAAAATTGCAACTGTTTAGATGAGAAAATCTGGGCAAACATCTTTTTGTTTCTAACTTTAGAAACAACTAATTGTGTGACTTTGAGTATACCTCATGGAAAAAAATGAATGATATTGTGGAACAAATCTATCACCAGCAGACATATTTCTTACAATAATTATTTGCAGACCTTAGGTTACTTATCTATTAAAAGAATACATAATTTTTTTCTTAAATGACAAGCTTCATGTTTCATAATAATTGTGATAATCACTACAAACAAAGGTAGATTCTTTAACAAGAGTATAGGGAAACATTCAAATTGGAGTTCTTACACATTCATTACTTCACACTTAATTTTGCACAGTTAAAACATTTAGACCTTTGGTATGCATTATTCACTAAGGATTTTATGATGTGTATCAAGTAAGTGGTAAAAAAAAAAATCAGAATTTTTTTTTTGAAGGATTCCATGTTCTTCTTCCTAATAATGAATTGTTAAAAAAGAAGAAAACCTCACAATTATTTTCTTACTTTTTCCAGGCTTTTTTTTCTTCTAACATTCTTCATTTGTTTTCTTGCTTGTCTTTTGACTTAGAATGTTAGCAAAAAGAAAACCTGAAAAAAGTAAAAAAGTATTTTTCTCTTGGCTCCTTTTGCTTGCAATTTGTGACATATATAAAGAGACATTTTACTCTAACTTAAATGAATTGCTTGAGTATAAGCTGTGAATGAAACCTTTAGTAGAGCATTTTTTATGTGTTTATTGGCCATTCATATGTATTCTTTGGGGAAGTTTCTGTTCTAGAAGTTCTGGAAAAATCCTTTCCAGAGTTTTATATTATGTTGTTTATCTTACTATTGAATTATAAGGGTTCTTTTTTTCTCTCAGTTTTATTGAGCTATAATTAACATATAAAATTATGTAAGTTTAAAGTGTACAATGTGATATACATATATATTGTGAAGTGATTCCCACAATAAGGTTAATACATATATTATTTTTAAATTATACTTTCTAATGTGTTTCAGAGAAATATGTTCACTTTCCTCACAACAATAGATAGTACGCTATTTTTGATCCCTAACATCAAGAAATGTTTGGAAATAGAGAAAATGTGGAACTGCCGAATGAAAGGATAAAAATGTTGAAATAGTACCTAGTTCAGAGGAATTGCTTCATTTCTAAGACGGGGCTGATACATGCTACTGGGCCCCAACTGGCTTTTTCTGTGCTAACATTACCCTAGCTCCTTCACCTGCAGCATAATCTGACCCAGTTGAGCCAGTCATGTTAGTCACACAATCCTGACTCCACTTGTGCCAGTCCGAGCTGAGTGCCTGAATCAAATTAAGCCAATTAGAAAACTTTACTAGATTTTCCAACCTATGACAAAGAGCAGGAGAGTCCTTCTCTAGGGGCAGTAACCTTATATGAGTTTTGGAAGCTATCCATGACCCATGACCCTATTTCTTGTGGAGAGAAGAGTGGAGAAATTGGGAGTTCATAGGCAAAAAATGAAAAGAATTAGATGGAGGGACGATCCATGGAAATGCTTCAGAACATTCTTGTTCCTCACAAACTTTCTTAAAATATACTCCAGTATCTTTCTGTTAGGTAGAAGCTAGACAAGAGCAGTGGAAGGAATGATCCAAGGCAGAGTCCCAAGTCCTTGAAGGGGGAATGGTAGAGACAGAAGCTGGGTGCAAGGACCGTGATTTAAAAATAACAAAACAAAACAAAACTACACATTATAAGCCCCGGAGCTCAATATCCTGACCCTGTGGCTTCCAAGACCTTGGGCCTGACAGACCAAGAGTCACAGGTTCAGAACAAGCATTCTCATCTTCCACCTCTGTCCCAGGGTAACCCCTAGACTCACTATAATGTGTTTGCATTGCAGGAACAGCCCCCTCCTCCTCCTGGAAAGGCTACCATTGTGGTTCCTATGCAAACATTATAGGGTCAAACCCCCCCCCTTCCCAAACTGTGGGAGGAATTTCCCAAATGTTTTGTAGCAGACTCCATTAGAGATCACCCCACTGATGTCACAGCTCCTCCCAGCTCAGAGAGATCCAGTAATATCCAATTCCAAAACAATGAGGTACCAGTTCCACCTCTGGGACCCTGCTGGCTCTCCCACCTTGAGTGTGTACTTTCGCTTTAATAAACTGCTTTGTGCTTGCTACTTTGCTATGGTTGTCTTTATTCTGAATGCAGATCCCCACTTAAATCTCCTGGGGAATCCAAGGAGCCAGGCCTCCATTCACACAATGCAGACACTCCCTCTCCCCTAACATCTCCAATAGCTCTCACCTTTACTTTCAACTATATCAAATTTATTTTGACTTAAGTGTGTCCTGACAAATAAACAACAGCAAATTCTCAATGTTGGGGACATTTATTCATTCTCTCTATATAATAACTCATTCATTCCAAAAATATTTACATGCCTTCAAGAATAAGAATCAGACAATGTTAATAGTCATACATTCCCTGATGCCTAAAAATAATCTAAGGGCAGCTAACTCTCAATAGTTATTAATCCTGGAACATATTCTACATCAGGTTAAACTACTATTATTTTACATTCAAGGAGGAAAGGAAAAGGTAAATGTTTCCCCCCGCTCAGGAATTTCAAATTTGGATTAGTTGCGTCAGCTTCTTGTTGTGAGATTTGATAATCTGAAGATTACTATGCCTCCCAGTTATCCTCAGTTACGCATAACTATTAATTTATGTTTATAATTTTTACTAATGCCAAATACAAAAAAATATTGAATATTCTTTGTCTTTTAATAAACTGAAGGGTATACTTAAATGAATATGCATATGTATCATCTCATGAAATAAACCTATCTATATTAGGAAACAAAGCAAACCTAATAGCTTTACATAAATTCAAAAAATTTCAGTGATTAATTTGCCTTCTTCTTACCTGGCTAAATTATTTCCTGGAGAGGATATATTAGTTAACAATAAGATATTATTCAAAGTAAGTCAAAATTACAGTTAAATCCAACCTGTTTTTCCCCAGATAATTATACTGTATTGAAAATTTACTGCTAATACATGCTTAAAAAAAAAAGATGGACACTGATTAAATGCATGCAGGAAGTTATAAATTAAGGACAATATAGGGCGCCTGGGTGGCTCAGTTGGTTAAGCGACTGCCTTCGGCTCAGGTCATGATCCTGGAGTCCCGGGATCGAGTCCCGCATCGGGCTCCCTGCTCAGCAGGGCGTCTGCTTCTCCCTCTGACCCTCTTCCCTCTCGTACTCTCTGTCTCTCATTCTCTCTCTCTCAAATAAATAAATAAAATCTTTAAAAAAAAAAAAAAAAATTAAGGACAATATAGGTTGGTAGGATAAAGTTAAGCTCACTGTGCAAAAAACATGACAATTGTTTCTATTTTTTGCAGTTTAGATCAGGCCATGCTATATTTAGCAGTGACTTTTAAGGCTTGGATTGACAATATTTTTTCTGGCTGTGTATTTCTGCCCTGAGTAGGACAAGGAAACAGGAACACATCATTCTCATCTTCTTCAGACAATTCCCCTGAAGCTTTATTTATGTTGGGATGGATTCAAAATTGCTCTCAACATTTTAAGGACTGTCTTGTTCCAGTATAACTTATGGATCTAAATTCCCTTTTCTAATTTCCTTAGCTCTATTCAAGGTCTGCTCTATAACCCATTCTTTTGCCTTGGGGATTTATTTAACACTGATAATATAGTTTTGTTTTATTCTGCTCTAAGTGATAAATAAGCTCCATCTATCTAGGGACACAGCAAGTGGGTGGTATTTATGTAAGTGTTGTCGTCTACTCTCATATTGTAAGAGAGGCTTGATTTCCAGTTCCAGAAAGAGATAGAGACTGGTAAATCAATTTTCAAAGTACTAAAACAAACATAGGAGTGACAGAAAGAAAAGAGAGAGAAAGAGAGAGAGAATGAATAGAGAAATACTAGGCTTTTTTATTTGTTTGAGCTGTAATTATAATTAAACAGCTTCAAATTTCTCTTTTTCCATAAGCCATATTAATATACTATGGATAGTAAACATTAGACAGATCACAGATCCCTTTTACAATTGCACCCAAAACAATAAGATACCTAGAAATAAACTTAACCAAAGAGGTGAAAAAACTGTACTATGAAAACTATAAACACTGATGAAAGAAATTGATGATACAAAGAAATGAAAAAAAACATTCCATGCTCACGGATCGGAAGAACAAATATTGTTAAAATGTCTATACCACCCAAAGCAATCTACAGATTTAATGCAATCCCTTTCAAAATACCAACAGCATTTTTCACAGAGCTAGAACAAACCTAAAATTTTAATGGAGCCAAAAATAACCCCAAACAGCCAATGCAACCTTGAAAAAGTAAAGCAAAGCTGGAGGCATCACAATTCCAGACTTCAAGTTATATTACAAAATGGATTAAAGACCTACATGTGAAACCTGGAACCATAAAAATCTTTGAAGATAGCACAGGAAATAATACCTCTAACATTGGCTGTAGCAACATTTTTCTAGATATGTCCCCTGAGGCAGGAAAAACAAAAGCAAAAATAAACTCTTGGGACTACATCAAAATAAAAAGTTTCTGCACAGCAAAGGAAACAATCAACAAAGCTAAAAGGCAACCAACTGAATGGGAGAAGGTATTTGCAAATAACATATCTGATAAAGGGTTAGTATCCATACTATATAAAGAACTAATAAAACTCAATACCCAAAAGAGAAATAATCTGATTTAAAAATGGGCTGAAGACATGAACAGAATTTTCTCCAAAGAAGACATTCAAATGGCCAACAGAGCATGAAAAGATGCTCAATATCACTCATCATCAGGGAAATGCAACTCAAAACCACAATGAAATATCACCTCACAACACAGAATGGGTAAAAAAAAAAAGAAAAAAAAGAAGTGTTGATGAGGATGTATAGTAAAATGAACCCTCTTGCACTGTTGGTGAGTATGGTGCAGGCACTGTGAAAAACAATATGGAGGTTCCTCAAAAAGTTAAAAATAGAACTACCCTAAAATCCAGCAACTGCACTACTCTGTAACACTCTAGACAATTTGTGATGGTGTTTCTAGATCCGGCACCAACTTGTTTTTGTTTTAAGAAATACTCTTAAAAATTTTTTCTAATTCTTGTAATGCAAGCAATGCCTCAAGAAAGGTGTCTTTTAGCATCTAATTGTTCTGCAGTGGGTGATCCCTTAAAGTATTCCCCACACCCCATGGTTTAGGATTAAACCCTAGAATCCACATTTCCACAAGCACACCACTTGGTGATTCTAGTTAAACTGGATTATGGAAGAGCCTCTCAGGAATACTGCTGTTAAAATGTAGGAATTTTATTTCAAAAGCCATTTAAAGGGACTTAAGAATATTAATAACGGTTTAAAGTATTATAGTATTATATTTTAGAATGATCACTTTGGTATCATTCTATAGGGTGAATGGAAGAGGTGGATTAGAGGGAAACAGAACTGAGTTTAGTATCAGAGAAAGAAATTAGGAAGATTTAGCTAAGGTAGTCACAGTGTGGAGAGAAAGAATTAAGTAGATTTAAGACTATGAAGTATAAAGTATGAGCTTTAAGGACTAAGTTATGAGAGTTTGGTAAATGGAAGAATCAGATTTAAACGTTTGTGTTTTGCATATCTTGGTGATGCTGATTACATTACTAAAATAGGGAAGGTAAAATTTGATGAATTTGTTTGGGTGTTAGAGATAGAATAAGATGACTTTAACTCTGGATGCTGTGAAATTGGCGTGACTCTAGGGATATCTTAGAAGGCAGTTATATACAGATTTTGGAGTCAAGATATAGACATGAGTTTATTACATACATTTTGAAGATATCAGCATATAAATGGTATTTGAAATCATGGAAATGAGGCATATGACCCAGGGTAATTTTTAAGAGAGGAGAGAGGATGAGACAAAGAATCATAGGGTAGACCAGTATTTAAATCAATCGACAGATAATTGGAACTAGTGAATATTGCCATGCTACTTTTATATCCAAACAGAAAAACCATTCTAAGACAATATTTTGTATAAGGTTTCATTTTTCTGGTTTTAGGCAGTCTGGACACTAGTCTCTGAGTCTAGATAATGATTTACAGCAGCAATTATCAGCTAGTATTGTGTATCATAATAACTTGGGGAGGTTGCAGAGCAGACATTCTTGGGCCTCATCCCTGAAGACTTTTAATCAGAAGATTTTTGGTACACTGCCATATTTACAAATCACGGCTTTGTATTTATCCAGACAATTTCACATGGGGTTAAAAATCAAAGGCTTGGGGCGCCTGGGTGGCTCAGTTGGTTAAGCAACTGCCTTCGGCTCAGGTCATGATCCTGGAGTCCCGGGATCGAGTCCCGGGATTGAGTCCCGCATCAGGCTCCCTGCTCAGCAGGGAGTCTGCTTCTCCCTCTGACCCTCCTCCCTCTCATGCTCTCTGTCTCTCATTCTCTCTCTCGCAAATAAATAAAATCTTAAAAAAAAATTTTTTTTTAAATCAAAGGCTTAACTGATAATGATTTAATTTAAGCATAATATATATGTATATACACACACACTCTTTGCTGTTTACTTATTTTAGTCATCTTTATAGGCTGCTAAATTATAGCTAATTGTGACAAAAATTTACCTATTGTCTCAGATTCTATTTAAACATTCTATATCTATAGAAAACTTATAAATAAACTTTCCAGACATATGTTTTCTTTTCTATTCCAATTTAATGTTTTTAATTTTTTATTCCTTTATTTCTCAAGTAAAATACTATATATACTACATTACAGACACAGAGAGAGAGAGCAGTGTGAACATATAGGAAGACTGGATTAGCGTTATTTTTGCATATGTTTCATATTATACATCAGTTATACTCAGGGGGCATTTTTCAGTCAGAAATCCACTAGGTGGCATTACAAACTGTACTGTTTTAATAATTCATTGATTAAACACTTAATAAAATTGTGTAATAAAGCACCTGTTCATAATTTATTTTAAATAATCTGAGTTAGGTCTTATACCTTTATTTTTGATATTAATAATATAAGACTTTTATTAAAATTAGTATTCATCAAAAGTTTTAGTGAAAATCTCTAAAGTTGTTTAAGTATGTATATAATACTGGAGGACCTAGTTTGGGGACATTCTTATAGTGTTGTAGTCTTATTCACCTGAGACACCTTTAAATTCTCCTAGGCTTTATATTTCAAAATCCCACCTGTTTAATGGATATTGTCTGAAAAAGGAAATAAAAACAATGAAAATAGCTTAGAGAGCAAAACTCTGAGAACATTTATTCATGAAAGTTGGCATGGTTAACTTGAGGCTGATCTGATCCAGGAAAATAGTTTTATTCCCATTTCTACTTAAAACTGTCAGACATTCAGACTGTGTCTGCTTGAAACCATAAGATTAAACTTTTGAGTCACCTGAGAAATAATTTTATTCCGATATCCAACTGAAGTAATTACCCAACCCCAGGAGGATTGAATTTTGGTTTAGGATTTCTGTAGAGAGATTATTTGTGTAATACTCCCGCAGTCTGGAGAATGAATGTGCAGTTTGTTAAAAATAATTAGAAAAAGAGAAGAGAAGTTTGGGAAGAGGCACTAGAGGTGAAGTGGAGAGAAAAGCGGGAATATTTGTTGTAAAATAGAACCTTCTGAGAAATAATGGAGGGTGCAGAATGGTAGTTCCATGCCTTGTAATTGCATTTCTGTGTCTGTGAGGGAGGTGGAAATTGACATGAAGGAAGGCACAGTGAGAGGGCCAAGCCAAGTACCAGCTATGTTTGCTGGCAAGAAATTAATGTGAAAAGAGCTGAATTGAAATCAGCTAGTGTATTGCGGAAGTGGTTTGAGAAATGCCACAGGGTCTACATGAAAATGTTTTACTTAGTGATGCCAAACTATGTAAGTTATAAATGCTACCTAAATTTTTCATGTCTCATATGATCAGGAAATCTGCATTTACTGAATAAGGAAAAGAGTTTGAGGCTGGAGTTAATCCTATGTTTAAAGCAATTGCCTTTACACAGTAAAATTAATCAACTTACTCCTGGTTTAACATTTTTCTCCTAGATCTGAGTGGAATATGGGAATCTAAAAGAAAGTATTAGGATGTGTAGATGGCTGATAGATTAAAGAAGAAGGAGGCAGGGGAGGAGAAGGGAGAGGAATGGCATAAATAAGAAAGGTCATGCATATGTGTTTCTCAATTTGAGGTAAATCTATTTCAACTTAGACCAAAATGTGAATGTTACTCCTCTGGATAACATATACAGAAAGAGGGAAAAAGTAACAGAAGGTCAAAACATAAAGTGCTAAAACAATTTGAAGATCATGAAACACTCATGTCCAAGAAAAATATTATATTATCAAGTGGACAGAGGAACAAAAATCAATCTCTCCCACACCAAAATTTTCATTTTTGCAGAATGTCTTCATGAGGATACAAATGTGTGTGTGTATAATTGTTGTAACTAAATTTCTAATCTAACTGCCATCATGGTCACCAAACATTCTCCCAGCACCCAGTAGTAACCCTATCTCAGCTAACTCACATTCTATATCTTGGGCCAAAACCTTTAGGGTAATCCTTAACTACATGCTCTCACACCACACATCCAATCTGTCCGCAATGCTTAATTCTGTCTTCAAATTATATTTAGAATGCAACCATATCTTATCACTTTCACTGCTACCAATATGGTTCCAGCACCCAATATCTGTCATAAGGAGTGCAACTATATCCTTCTATCAATATTCCTGTTCTCACCATTGCCTCCTCCCGTCTATAGAGAGCAGCTTGAGTGAACCTGAATAATGCCTCTTCCGAAGCCTCCACTGCCTCCTTGTTTCACTGAGTAAAAGCCAAAGTCTCTAAAATGGTCTGAAAATGATTCAATTTTCCTTCCTTCACATACACATATTATCTTTCTGTCTTGTCTCCTAATATTATATAATCTGTTCTAATAAAATGGGCAAACCTTTGGTAACATTTACCAGAAACAAACCAGAAAAAAGGCATTCATATTAGAATATAAAAATATTAGGATTTTTAAAAAGTACATAGTGAATTTTATAAAAGTTAATTGAAAACTGAGAGAAAGTAGATAAATCTCTGCTAAAATTCAACATATCAAAACTGACCTAAGACTTCCTGTGTCCAGGGGTGCCTGGGTGGTTCAGTCGTTATGTGTCTGCCTTTGGCTCAGATCATGGTCCCAAGGTCCTGGGATCGAGTCCCGCATCGGGCTCCCTGCTCTGCGGGAAGCCTGCTTCTCCCTCTCCCACTCCCCCTGCTTGTGTTCCCTCTCTCACTATGTCTCTCTCTGTCAAATAAATAAATAAAATCTTAAAAAAAAAAAAAAGACTTCTTGTGTCCAGTCTGGCATATAAGGAGCTTGGAAGTCACTGATCCAACCTAACAGCAGATAAAAAGCTGGATAAACCAGAAAATCAGTAATTTTCCTTAGATCCATTAGAGAAGTGAGGCCACAGGGCAAACCACTGACCCCCAAATTAGAAAGACAGACAAATGGAGAGAGAATCACAACTCACTGGAGCAGAAACCCATAAGCATAAACCTCACTGGGAACTAGTACCTGAATAGGAAAACCCAAACTATAATTGATGAATTGCTGAAGGCTCAGTGTAGATAAGTCTGAGAGTTAAAAGGTGAGGGGGTCCTCACACTTTTGTAAGGTTTACCTCAGAGAGCTCTACCAGGTTCTCACAGTAAAACTGAGAGAAAAATCCCCTTAGGCTTCTGGCAGGGGGAGGGTAAAAATGATTTTAGAACAGTCTGAACATTCTATTCTTCTTAACAAGGCCTGCCCTTAAGAAAAACTACTTTTACCAGAGCATAATCTATCGGGGTTATATCAGAGCCTAACTGACCTCAGGGAAAGGTAATACCCCATTCCAGGCCCTCTAGTAATCATGTCCCTACTAGGTGAGGGAGAAAATTAGAAGTAGTTGTGAAGTTCACAGCCTTCAGGCATAGGCTCAATAAAAGACTGAGATCCAGTCACAGGACTATAGAATACACATCTTACCAACACTTTAATGCGACATCACTAAAGGTCTTTTTACCAGAGTTTCTTTTACTCAGTATCTCGCATCTGACTTTAAGCATACTAAAGGAAAAAGAAAAACAAACACTGTTTGAAGAGACAGGGCAAGCATCAGAACCAAACTCAGATATGGCATAAATGTAGAAATGATCAGACTGTGAATTTAAAACTGTGATTAATATGCTAAGGACTCTAAGGAAAAAGTAGACAACATGCAAGAACAGATGGGTAATATAAGCAGGGAGATGGATATTCTCTATGTCCACAAATTTGGTAAACAAGATGAAATGGACCAATTCCTTGAAAGACACAATCTACTAAAACTCACACAAGAAGAAATAGATAATCTGAATAAAATTAAAGATAGTGAATCAGCAATTAAAACTTCCCATACAGAAAGCAGCTGACCCAGAAAGGTTCCCTGGTGAACTACACTAAGTACTTAAGGAAGAAACTATATCAAGTATCTATAATGTCCTCTAGAAGACAGAAGCTTAGGTAATACTTTTCAACTCATCCTATGAGACTAAAATCACCTTAATAATGAAACCAGATATAAAGACATTATAAGAAAAAAAAAAAAAAAACTATGGACCAATATCTCTCATAAATATAAATGCAAAAGTCCTCAACAAAATATTAGCAAATTGAATATAGTAATGCATAAAAAATATACATCTTGATCAAGTAGGGTGGTTCAACACTCAAAAATCAATTAATGTAATTCATTACATCAACAGGCTAAAAAAGAAAAATCACATGATTATATAAATAGATGCAGAAAAAAGGTATTTGACAAAATCCAACACATATTTATGATTAAAAAATAATAGTAAAATAATAAAGCTCCTAGCAAACTGGTAGTAGAAGGGAACTTCATCAACTTGATAAAGAACATTTACAAAAACCTACAGCCAACATCATACTAAATGGTGAGAAACTAGAAGCTTCCCAACTTAGATCAGAAAGAAGGCAGGGATGTACCCCTTCCCCACTTCTTTGCAACATCATACTAGCAATCCTGCACAATGAGTCCTTATGCAATAACAGAAGAAAAAAAAGGTATACACAGATTGATGGAAGAAATAAACTGTCTTTATTTACAGATGACATAATTGTCTATATAGAAAATCAAAATCTATGTACAACTCTATGTAGGATTGACCAAAAAAAATTCCTGAAACAAATAAGTAATTATAGTAAGTTTGCAGGATGCAAGTTTAACATACAAAAGCCACTTTCCTATATTTGAACAAAGAACAAAAGGAATTTGGAATAAAAACACACTACCATTTAATTAGCATTCCCTCAAAAGAAATACTAAGGTATAAATCTAAAAAATATGCACAAGGTCTATATGAGGAAAACCACAAAACTCTAAAGAATGCATTGAAAATAGAACTAAACAGGGTTGCCTGGGTGGCTCAGTCGGTTAAGTGTCTGCCTTCAGCTCAGGTCATGATCCCAGCGTCCTGGGATCCAGTCCCACATCGGGCTCCTTGCTCAGTGGGAAGCCTGCTTCTCCCTCTGCCTGCCGCTTCCCCTGCTTGTGCTCTCTCTCTCTCTCAAATAAATAAATATAATCTTAAAAAAAGAAAGTAGAACTAAATAAATAGAGAGATAATCCATGATCATGGGTAGAAGACTCAGTATTGTTAAGATGTCAATCCTTCCCAACTTGATCTGTAGATTCAACATTTTTCCAGTCCAAATATCAGCAAATCATTTTGTGAGGATATAAAAAAAAACAATTCTCAAGTTTATATAGAGAAGCAAACCCCCCAGAATTGCCAATATTTAAGAAGTATAAAATCAGAGGACTGTTGCCTACTTAAAGATTTACTAAAAATCTACAATAATCAAGGAAATGTGGAATAGACAACAGAATAGACAACCTGATCAATGAAACAGAAAAAGAGAGCCCCAAAATAGATTCACATAAATGTATTCAACTGATCTTTGACAAAGGAGCAAATACCATAGAGCTAAAAATGATAATATTTTCTACAAATGGTGCTGGAATAATTGAACATCCACATGCAAAAAAAAAAAATGACACAGACCTTACACTCTTCACAAAAATTAATTCAAAATGGGTCAGAGACCTAAATGTAAAATGTAAAACTAAAAACTCTGGGAAAATAACAGGAGAAAATCTAGATGGCATTGGGTATGGTGATAACTTTTTAGATACAACACCAAAGGCATGATCTATGAAAGAAATAATTGATAATATGACTTCACTAAAAGTAGGAAAAAAAATGCTCTGGGAAATACACAGTTATGAGAATGAGAAGACAAGCCACAGACTGAGAGAAATTATTGTAAAAGACCTATCTGATAAAGAAGTGCTATCCAATATATACAATATGTATTGTATCCAATACAAAGATCTCATAACTCAACAATAAGAAAACAAACAACTGAATTGAAAATGAACAAGGGACTTGCACAGACATCTCACCACAAAAAGATACACAGGTAGCAAATAAAAATGCTCCCCAAATTAGAAAGACAAACAAATTGATATAGAGAATCACACACACACACACACACACACACACACACACACACACACACCTGCCCCAAAAGATATGTCCACAAGCATTAAAGAACAGAAAATTAGAATCATGCACAAACACTTTCAGAGACCAAAACAATAAGGATCATTTCCCAAGTAATTTGTGAGACTAGGATCACTATTACTAAGCGTTGGTAGGAATAATGCTAGAAAAATAAGCTTCAATCACATTTGTAACTATACATGTCAAAATCCTAAATAAAATATTAACAAATTAAATCCAGAAAAGTATCAAATAAGGTAACCCATCATTGTCCTTTTTACTTTATCCCAGAGACTCTAGGAACAAAATGTTGATTTATTGTAAAAGTGATTAATGAAATTCACCATATTAACAGGAAAACAACTATATGCTAATGTTGATCAATTGAAAAAAACACATATTTGATAATGCTCGACATCCATTTACGTTTTTTTTCTTTTAAATCAAACCAGAAATCGTGAGGAGTTTGCTTAAGATTTTTTAGGGCATTTAAATCTCTAGTCCTCTCATTCATATCTGCTAACTTGAATAAATGATCAAATCTTTTCTCAATGATTTTGTAATACATTATACTTTACAAGGCAGTTTAAATATACACTATATCACTTAACTTAATCCTTAGAATAGCATAATGGGTTATATAAAATGAAGTCTTTTTATTAGTGTAAACACTGACAGTAAGCCTGGGCCACAGAGACATTGCAGTGAATGTCCAATCTTGAAGTTGAAATGTGACAAAGCCTTGTTTAGAATTTATATGTCATGACCCCTAGTTAAGAGCCTTTTGAGAGCCCAAATCTCATCTCTTCAGAATTACAACCATGGATTTTTGTGAGTAGCTAAAAGTCATATCTCTATATATGACTTAATGTAAAAAGAAGCTACATTTTATCCTTTGCATTGAGTCCGACTCCCCTCATGCCTAGAGGAAGAGAACAAAAGGAGGAAATATGCCTGAATCCTTGCCCATATATCATCATCGCCTGTAGCATCGAACCTTTTAGGTGGTGACTGTGTGAACAAGGTTTGGGAAAGATAAAATAATGGAAATTTATACCAACAAAATTGAGGTCACTGATCCAAACTCTCTATCTCCTTTAGGCAAGGGATGCAAATATCAGCATGGTACAAAATATGTAGAATTTGATAGCTTCCTGGAAAAATGAAATGCCACAGTCACATTTAAGCCCAGGAAACTCAGAAAACCACTGAAAATTTATCCTCCTTTGACTTCAATGTGCATTTTAATTACATGGACTTGAGATCAGGTAAGAGCATTTAGATGATTATATATGATAGGCTAGATGTAAAGATATTCTAAATCTTTTCTGAAAAAAAAAAGCTTTCATATATTATTTGCTGGTCAACAGCTTTAAAAAATATCTGAAAAATTTGTGGAAATTGATATTTAGAAAAGTAATTTTCAGTTTGTGCCCCAGAGTTTTAGTGCTATTAAAGTATAAGGATTTTTTCCCCATATTTATACAAATATAATTATACACACACACACTCACACATGCAAATTTGCACACACATCTGAAAGTAATCAATCTGTCAGTGTTGAATCCTTCTCTAATATAATTAGCCACTGTCTGAAACAATTACTACGGAAAAATATAGAGAGATATGAAATCTGTTTCTTTATCCAACATTTTAACTTAAGTCAAAAGATGGTTTGTTTAGGGGCGCCTGGGTGGCTCAGTCGTTAAGCGTCTGCCTTCGGCTCCGGTCATGATCCCAGGGTGCTGGGATCGAGCCCCGCATCAGGCTCCCTGCTCAGGGGGAAGCCTGCTTCTCCCTCTCCCACTCCCCCTGCTTGTGTTCCCTTTCTCGCTGTCTCTCTCTCTGTCAAATAAATAAAATCTTAAAAAAAAAAAGATGGTTTGTTTACATATATTAAATACAAGAAATAAATCTTGATTAGTATTTTATGATTTTTTATAATTAATAATTCTAATAGTTTATAATATTAAACCTTTTCCTCTGAAACAATACTTTGAAATGCAAAAATATCATTTTGAGAATGCTAAGAGAAAATTCTATGATTATTTGGATCACCTTTGATCCAACAATTTATTTTCATGACTCAATATATTTTACATCTATTTCATTAAATCAAGCAAAAATGTTTATTTTCATTGACCTGCTAAAATCATATTATGGCTAACATTTTGTACTACATTCTATATAGGAGAAATAGCTATACACCATTATGTTTCATTGCTTCATGTTAAAGTTAAAATATTATTATGAAAGAGCTACAAAACATTGTATTTAATGAATTATTTGAACACAGATATATTACATATAATATATATTTGATTTTAGACTTTTCAATACAAATTTTACCATCAAATTGTATGCATATGTAAAAATGAAAATCTATAATATGAAAAAATGCAATATATTTGAGAAATGAACATGAGCCTAAATATATACTAAAACTAAATTCAGGGAACTAGATGTGAAGGATATTCTGGAATATATATTTGAATTATATATTTGTTGTGTTTTTTTTTAACAGAATATGTAATCTTTTGTTATTTATGTATAATTGGTTCCTCACTTTGCCAGTAAGGTTTTATATTATCTTCAATTGTCACAGATACATCCCTGATACTGAGACTTCTGTTCATTTCCTGATGGTCACATTTTGTCATTCATTGACAAAAATATTTCAATCTTTTATAGTATGAATGAGTACAAAAGTGACTTTAGCAACTTTTATTTCCAGGCACAGTACTAAATACTTTCTGTGCATCATCTAATATAATCTTCATAATAACCACACAAGAGGTGTATTTTTGCTATTTCTTCTAGAGGAGGAAACTAAATTCTACAAGGACTTAGAGTACTGGCTCAAGGTTATACAATTTTTGAATGCATGACAAAATGCTACCAAAATGTCACCTTTTTATATATGAGTATATAATATGCAATTTTCAGAAGCCTAATTAAATATAATCAAAAATAATGGTTTTAGCTGGTGACAGACTCTAGTTAGTGAAAAATGTATACCTTATTTCCTGCTGCTAAAGTATGGATTACGAAAGAGGGAGAATCTCAGAATAAATGTTAAATTATCTGTAGGGAAAATAATAGGGAGGATCATATAGAAAGCATCATTCTGTTTCTCCATAGCTGGTTATTTGCTCTGAAGTCACAAAGATAAGAGATCACAGGGATATGGCATTTATTTTCTTTACAGTTTTTTCATGTTTCAGTGAAAGGAGAGTTGTGTTTACAAATTAATTCCTGTCTTTTTCACTTGCTCCAATTTGGCAGCTGGGTCTATATAGTTTAGAAAGTATAAAATCATGTGGATATGATGCCAGACCTGTCAAAATGTGAAACCACTCAAGCGATTAAAACATGTGAGGAAAAACTGTTAAGTCAAAATAATATGATAGAAGTGGAATAGAAGGACATGATTTAGTAGAACTATACGTTTAGCCAAGATTATACAGGTTTTGGACATTAGTGAGGACAATATCAATTGGCCTTGTAGTTTTCTTTAATAGTTCTATTTCATTCTTTAAAATATTGTGATAAAGCTATCTTATTGCATAATTATGGGGAAGAAAATACATTTCTGAGCTAAATGCACTCAATGGATTCCTAGAAATTCTGTGCATTATATGGTTCTTTGTGAATTGATAAAGCTAATTTCCCTTGAGCTAGAAAGCCAGATAACTTACATTGTTAAGTATCATATGGGAAGTAATGACAATTGAAGCTTGTGAAAAAACCTAATAGAGAATTTGCCAAAATTTCTTTCTAGGGCCTCCTACATAAAAATGTGGAATATCAGTAGCTCTTATTAAAGACATAGATTCTGGTCCCTACCCTAGATTACTGAGTCAGGTGAAACTTAAAATATTTAAACTCCTCAGATTATTCTTATATACAATAAAATTGAAAACTACTCACTGAAGAAATACAGTACTTTAACACTTGTGTTTTCACCTTTATGACTACACTTTCCTCCTTAGAATTGAGTCCCAAAAGGCTAAGGGTACCAGAAACCCTAACTCACATATTAATTCTTTCATTTAATATTCTATCTTCCATTAAACAAACATCCCTTCAGCACTTACTGTGTACTGATTAAGAATCTGTATTTAGCAACTAATCTTTGACAAAGCAGGAAAGAATATCCAACGGAAAAAAGACAGTCTCTTCAATAAACTGTACTGGGAAAACTGGACAGCCACAAACAGAAGAATGAAACTGGGCCATTCTCTTACATCATACAGAAAGATAAACTCAAAATGGATGAAAGACCTCAATATGAGACAGGAATCCATCAAAATGCTGGAGAATAGAGGCAGTACCTCTTCGACTTCAGCCACAGCAACTTCTTGCAAGACAGGTCTCTAAAGGCAAGGGAAACAAAAACAAAACTATTGGGACTTCATCAAGATAAAAATCTTCTGCACAGCAAAGGAAACAGTCAACAAAACTAAAAGGCAACCCACAGAATGGGAGAAGATATTTGCAAATGTCTTATCAGATAAAGGGCTGGTATCCAAGATCTGTAAAGAACTTATCAAACTCAACACCCAGAAAACAAATAATCAAGTCAAAAAATGGGCAGAAGACATGAACAGACACTTCTCCAAAGAAGACATACAAATGGCCAATAGACATATGAAAAAATGCTCCATATCACTTGTTATCAGGGAAATACAAATCAAAACCACAACGAGTACCACCTTACACCATTCAGAATGGTTAAAATTAATAAGACAAGGAACAACAAATGTTGGCGAGGATGTGGAGAAAGGGGAACCCTTTTACTCTGTTGGTGGTAATGAAAGCTGGTACAGCCACTCTGGAAAACAGTATGGGGGTTCCTCAAGATGTTAAATATAGAGCTACCCTACCACCCAGCAGTTGCACTACTGGGTATATACCCCAAAGATACAGATGTATTGAAAAGAAGGGGCACCTGCGCCCCAATGTTCATAGCAGCAATGTCCACAGCAGCCAAACTGTGGAAGGAGCTGAGATGTCTTTCAACAGATGAATGGATAAAGAAGATGTGGTTCATATACACAGTGGAATATTACTCAGTCATCAGAAAGGATGAATACCTACCATTTACATCGACATGGATGGAACTGGAGGGTAGTATGCTAAGTGAAATAAGTCAATCAGAGAAAGACAATTATCATAGAGTTTCACTCATATGTGCAACATAAGAAAGAGCACAGAGGATCATAGGGGAAGGGAGGGAAAACTGAATGAGAAGAAATCAGAGAAGGAGACAAACCATGACAGACTCTTAACTCTGGGAAATAAACTGAGGGTTGCAGAAGGGGAGGTGGACGGGGGGATGCTCACTGGGTGATGGGCATTAAGGGGAGCACATGATCTGAGGAGCACTGGGTGTTAATGAATCATTGAATACTACATTAAAAACTAATGATGTGGGGCGCCTGGGTGGCTCAGCCATTAAGCGTCTACCTTTGGCTCAGGTCATGATCCCAGGGCCCTGGGATCAAGCCCCACATCAGGCTCCCAGCTCCGCAGGAAGCCTTCTTCTCCCTCTCCCACTCCCCCTGCTTGTGTGCCTTCTCTCACTGTGTCTCTCTCTGTCAAATAAATAAACAAAATCTTTAAAAAGAACCAAACAAAAAAACTAATGATGTCCGGTATGTTGGCTAAGTGAATTTAAATAAAAAAAAAGAATCCGTATTTAGTACTGTCAATATAATGATGGCAAGAATACAGTATTTACTTTTGGGTAAGACAAAACTAATAAAAGATATAGACATGCAAATCATTACATATAACCCACTGTGATACATTTTTCTTATTTTGGACTCATGTTTTAACCAACATGCATTCTTTATCCAACAATATTTGGATAAAAAATGTTGGCTTTTAGCTAACCTGTAGCTAAACCTGTACCTATAACTTTATCAGGTAGTATACAGTATTTTATATTTTATTTATTGCTATAAATAACACATCCCTGCAACCAAAGCATTTAAAAGCATAATAAAGTGAAAAAAAAAATTTTTAAAGAAAATCAATATATCTGTCTTGGTGTGTGGCTTTCTTTGTACATACTTTATAGCTTTAATTGAACAGTGTACTCAACTATCTAAAATACATCTGCAAATTTTTTCATCCTAACACATTATCTAAACACAGACAATTTCTTTAAATAATAAATCCTTCAGTTGTTCACATTTATGGAAATGCTAATTTTTTTGATGTTAGCTGTCTAGATGTTTCTTCCTGATTTCAGATAAAAATCAAAGAAGATAAGCACAATAAATTGTTTTGACCAGTTGGAAAGTGAGCACCTTACAATGAAAGAATGAGTTACTTACTCATGTTAACATATTCATTTTCTTTGCTTGGCTGCTCTGCTCATTGATTTCTAAGAAGATCAAAATTCTCAATAATTATATTTATATATTAATTAATTCCTTCCTCAAACATTTATTGAATAATTAGTATGTACTCCTGTAGCTGTTATTAATACTCTCATGCAATTTATATTCTGGTAGTAGACAAGAATCAGTAGTAGAGACAAGAAATCAACAGATTAACGATAAGTGTATTGTATGATGTACTGAAAGGTAGTACTAAGTTCTTGAAGAAAAATGAAGCCAGATCAAAGCAGAGAAAATGATAGAATGGGAGTAGGTTCTTATTTTAGTAATATATTAAATGGTGAGATCATGTTTAGAGCCGTGCTATTACCCAGGGGGAATACTGTTTCCGGGCAAATAAAATAGCATGTGTGCAAGTTCCGGGTAAAAACATGCTGGTATGTTTGAGTAATGGTAAAAAAGTCACTGGGGTTGAAATATATGAAAAGGGGGAGTGAGTGATAGAAAGTAAAATCAGAGACTACCTAAGGCCAAGTTATGTTAAGTCTTTGTAAGCAAACAGTTATCAGTTTAATTTTTATTACAAGGTGCTCAAAGCCTGTTAGGCAATTAAATGTAGATATTTCAGAATTCTTTTCTGCAGAATTTTATACCAAATGCTATTAGAGTAGGCTGACTGATGTAGAGACTGTAAAAAATGTAAATTCATTTTGGTCATTCATATGAACAGATCAAGATGTTTCTAGGTGTATATATTAACTGATAACATGAGGATAGCTGCTATATAGTCATGCAGATGCTCAGACTTATGAAGACTATGCCATCTTCAAACATATCTTCCGAAGTTGCTAGAGTATTTTCATCTAGTTGGCAAAAGAAGACAGACCCTAGAAAGAAGATCTCATATGGAGGTCTTTTTCATGAACCAGGGCTGGAATGGGCAAACAACACTGCTTTCACAGTCCAATAGCCGGAACTTACTCCCATAGCCACACCTAACTAAGTTGATAAGAAACATAGTCTGGCTATGTGTGGTAATGGAGAAAAAACACATAAAAAATTAAAAGTTTCTACCACATCAGTATTTATTTTTATAACATCGTGAACACTATTTTCTGAAAATCAAGCAATATTTTGTTGAATATCAAAACTGTCCTAACCTGGATGAACTATATATGCAGTAAAATGCACTCATTTTAAGTGTATAGTATGGAGGGTTTTGAGAAATGTACGTACAGCCATGTAGCTACCATTTCAAAGAACATTTCTCTTATCCCCAAAATTTTCCTCATGGTGTTTTGCAGCTACTCATCCCCAACCACAGATAATCATCTGGTTTCTGTACTATAAATTAATCAGTTATTTTTAGAATTTCACATAAATGTTATCATGCAATACATACTCTTTTGTATCTGGCTTCTTTCAGCATAATGTCTTTGAGATCTTCCAAGTTGTTGCATGTTTCACTAACTTGTCCCCTTTTAGCACTGGGTAGTATCCCACTGTATACACAGACGCATTCAGCTGTTCTATTGATGGACACCTGATTATTTAAATTTTTTTTTTTTTACTATTATGACTTGTGCTACATAAAAACTTCATGTGTAAGATTTTGTATGGACATATATTTTAACTTTTTTGGGGTAAATATCTAGGGGTGGAATAGCTGGGTAATATTATTCTTTCCAACATTTGGTACTGGCACACTTTCTGTTTGTTTGGTTCTTAATTTTAGCTATTCTAGGAGATGTGCAATGGTATCTCTGTGGTTTGAAATTCTATTTCCTTGATGGATAAAAACATTTTATTAATGTTCCTCATATCAATCAATTATCTAGGTTTCTGTATTAGATGCTTCTTATTTTCTAATACAACTATTCACTGCTATAAGCTTCCCTCTGGGGACCACTTTATTATAATACATTAATTATGATATATTATTATGCTTTTATTTTCCTTTTTTTCAAATATCTTATTGCTTATATCATATTTTGGACTGCGACCTACATTTTACCTTGTACATATACATAAATGAAGTAATCATCTCAACAAATAGACAGATAGGTAGATAGATTCTGATGAATTTATCATTTAGTTCTGCTGTTTTTTCCCACTATTTTCATTTCTTTATTTAAAGAGGCTGGATCTGACCTATTCTATTGATGTTATGACCTACTAAGGATTACTACACACACTCTATGACAGGATGGAATAGTGGAGAAAAAGAAAGCCTTGGACGTGGCATAAAATGTCCAAGTTCACAGGTTTCACTTACATTCTATCAATCAAGAACGGCAAATTTATAATACTGTAAAAAAAACAAAAACTACAAAATGTTATTTTCTTCTTGTTCATGCTATCTCCTCATTGCAAGTCAGGGAGGGATTTCTGCTCTCTGGGTCACTCAGGGACTCAAGCTAATAATGAAGCAGTGGCTACCTCCCACCACCACAGGAAAAGGACAGTTCTGGAGGACGGCTCTTAACGAGGCCCACAACAGCGAATACTGGAAATGCTTTGCAAAAAGCACTAATGACTGTCACATTCATGCACTAGTTGCCTCTTCCTAGCAACGCTAGCAAAAGCAACTTGATTTTTATTTTACTTTTTGCAAATATTAGAAAAATCTCTCCAAGAATGGCTTTCCTAATACATGAGATTCATCAAATCCTCTGTGGCTTGATCATATATTCCAAGAACCTGGAACATACCTAATTATTTATATTCCCATTATTGGCTTCATATTATGAGATTATGTAATTATGCTTCATCTTTTTTGATTTTGTAATTTTTAGGAGACATCTCCTAGAAAAGGTAATCCAGAAACGTTTATCAATTGGAGTAACTGCATTTTTTTTTTTACAAACATATCAAGAATAAAATCTTCCATTATTTGGTTAGTTTCTACCTTGGCAAGGAGGAAAGATTAGAAAATTACAAATTATATACAGTACAACTAAATTTCTATTAATAAAACTGGCAGTAAGAAATTGAGATTTCTCCCTTTACAAATAATTACTTTTTAATCTCAGAAATAAAGCCAGATTATTCTTATGGAACTACTTGCTATGATTTCATTCATCATCTGTTGATTGGCCAAACATGACAGAACTGATCTTTAGAATTAACCATTTGCCACAGATATGACAAAAGAGAAGGACTGTAAAATTTGCTAAGTTGAGTCATATTTGAAATATCAAAATAATCTGGCTCTGCTTTGCTACTGACATTATTTGAGTTTAGATGAACTAAATTGTTGAATTTAGTGAAAATGACAAAACAGCTTACCAAAATATTTTAAAATTAATAAAAACCATCATAAAATATTTGCATAAATATAATGTTAGTTGCCAAGTGAAAATTTTTAAGAATTCCTAATTTGTAGTCTTTATTCAGTAACTTCCAAAGATTAACAATTTTATATATACATGTTCAGTTTGTTTGTTTTCCATGCATTCTGAAAGCTAAGGCTAAATGATGGGTATCAATGTTTTGTCCAATTTTAATAAGTTCTTAAACTGTAAAAATAAATTTTATTTTATACTGCTAGAGATAAAAGCAATTAAAATTGTGGTTTAGCTTTACAAAGAGACAAAAGGAACAAAGTGGCTCTGAAGAGAATAATTCAACTTAACATCAAAATACTATCTTATCTTGCTAAAGGATTATTTTCAATTATTTGGGCAAATTGTGATTACAAATTTCAACTGTGTCAACATGTTTTCTAACCAAATTAAATCAAATAGTTTTTTTTTTTTTTTTTTTTTTTCCTGATCACAGGCTTCTTTGTTATACCTATGAAAGTGCTTTAGTTGCGGGGGAGGGGATTTCTTCACTTTGCATTGTTAATAAAATGTTAATAAGAAAATGACCAACAATATTAGATTATGAACAATATATGTAAATACATAATGGTTTATTAGTTTTATAGGTAACGAAATAATGAATTTGGTATCATTTTTTCTGTAAAATTTAGTTAAATAATGATTTTTAAAAAGAATGACTTTTTCTCATTTCTTTTAATTATAAGCTATAAATTATATAGAAGAAATTATAAAACAAAGCACACATTACCTCTTGTTATTCTTTTTTAAGTATTCATTCATTCATTTGAGAGAGCGTGAAATAGAGCACACATGCCTGTGTGCTTGAGTGGGGGGAGGAGCAGAGAAAGAGAGGGAGAGGAGAGAATCTCAAGCTGACTCCCTGCTGAGCATGGAGCCTATCTCAGGGCTTGATCCCAACCAGGAGATCATGACCTCAGGCAAAATCAACAGTTGATGCTTAACCTGTGAGCCACCCAAGCGCCTGTCCCTCTTGTTATTCTTTGAAAAACAGTCTTCCATATGAATAGTATTCTAAAGAGGAAAAATTATTTCTTGATATTGTGCATATTTATATATGTATTATATATATAAATACACATACATACACATTTATTCACAATAAAAATAATTATATTATTTTGGTGCTATATTTTTATTATAAATATGTAGATCTCATATAATATTTTCATATATAACATATAATAATGCCATGAGTAATTATTAGAGAGTAATTTCATTCTCTTACAAAGAGATGATCACAACCATGCTAGTAAATCCATCTAATCCATTGCAAGAATTTTCTAGATGACTTCATCTGCTATTTTTAATATTTATTTAATGAAAATGTTAATTATCATTTAGTGGTATAAAAGTAAAGAAAACATCCATGAAGTAGCTCAAATAAAAGTTGTTTTAGCAATGTCAGAAGAAAGCCATTACTTCTCTGTTCACAAAACTAATTGCTGGTTAGCTTAAGAAGGGCTGGATGAGTGTGGTGGTACCTAGGCAACCGGCTTGGCTAGTATTAGCATCTGACCTCTAGAGAAAACACAGCAGATCCCTGACATGAGCAAATATTAGCAATGGTATTATAAAGCCTTCTTCAGGGTAGTTAAATTTTGTTTGTAGACACTGTGGCACAGATACATTACATCTACATTTCAAATGAACCCCTTCTTCATTGTGTAGATTAATTGGAGCTGAAAAGTTTCCAGATGATTATAATTAATATTGTTCCACCTATTTTTTTAATTGAGTAATAACATCTATTCATTTTAGGAATGTTATTTGGTAAGGTAGCACCAGCAAATGCATTTTCTATGTCCAAAGGTAAATAAAACTTTGATTATAACTATAAAATATTTGGCTTTCAGTTATAAATTACATCTCCTTAAAGTACTAATTTATTCAAAATTGAACATGCTTTAATTAATTATATACTAGTTAAAGCAGATATTCAAAAAACATGTACTGAGTGTCTATTATAGACCAGTTAAAATTGGTAGTTATGAGGATGAATTAACAAATCAATCTGTTCTATCAAAGTAATATACCTCATCAAAGAAATGCAGGCATATAAATAAAGGCAGCATGTCATTCTAGGCTACAGTATGGTGCAAAATAGTATAATGGGTTATTTCCTACAGAGGTAAGTGGTAGCATCCAAAACTTCATAGTCATGGGTCTGTAAAATCAAGTCTTTAAAGATGAATATTTGTTTTCTAAGACATTGTTTTCAAATGTTTTTGAACATGAACCTGAGTTATAAATACAGCATACATTGCAAAGCAGGATACACACAGAGACACACGCATATGTACACATCACACACATTCACAGTAACTACTGAAACTAAAATTTCATGAAATAATACTATTCTTACTGCGTTTGATACACTTAGATTTTCAATTCTGTATTATTTAATTTTTAACCCTAAATTAATTCTGCAACCCCACTAATGGATCATGATCTCTAATCTACTATCTTAGTATCAAAAACAGTGCCCTAGAAGTAATCATGTTGGTAATTTGTAGTAGCAGAGAGATTCTAAGTATTAGAATTATAGGTGCAAGAAAGCAGATTTTATGTTTCAGTGGAAAGGTGAAATGAAGTGAGAAACATAGCCAGAAAAGGAGGCATGGTGTGTTTGTCTGTGTGTGTGTGTGTTTTCTCCCCTCTCTCTCTCCTTTCTTTATGGCTTCTTGATAGATTCGTTTAAATTAGTTAACTTGGGTGAGTCTCACTTTATATCTCAGAGGAGATATAAACCCAGTTGAGTCTATTAATAATATAGTCTAGTAGAAAAAGGATAATCGCTTAAAGTTATATACACAGCTAAATATTATTGGAAGAGTAAGAGCTATATACATTTAGGTTAGCCTTTTTAAGTTCTGGATCTTATCACTTCAAACAGGTTTAGGAAATAGTTGTGGTAAACATGGTATTTAAAAAATCAATTACCAGGGGCACCTGGGTGGCTCAGTCGTTAGGCGTCTGCCTTTGGCTCGGATCATTATCCTAGGGTCCTGGGATCGAGTCCCACATCGGGCTCCCTGCTCAGCGGGAAGCCTGCTTCTCCCTCTCCCACTCCCCCTGCTTGTGTTCCCTCTCTCACTGTGTCTCTCTCTGCCAAATAAATAAATAAAATCTTAAAAAAAATTAAAAAAAAAATCAATTCCCAGATAATCTGAAGGAATCACTTTAGGATTGGTAATAGTCAATGAGAAGTTGTTAATTATATAATAAAAAAATTGTAGCTATTAATACATTTTCCTAAGACATGTATCATATGATCTCACTGATATGAGGAATTCTTAATTGTAGGAAACAAACTGAGGGTTGCTGGAGTGGGGGGTGGGTGACTGGGTGATAGACACTGGGGAGGGTATGTGCTCTGGTAAGCGCTGTGAATTGTGCAAGACTGTTGAATCTCAGATCTGTACCTCTGAAACAAATAATGCAATATATGTTAAGAAAAAAAAAAAGAAGAAGAAGAAGGTAGCGGGAGGGGAAGAATGAAGCGGGGGAAATCGGAGGGGTAGACGAACCATGAGAGACGATGGACTCTGAAAACCAAACAGGGTTCTAGAGGGGAGGGGGGTGGGAGGATGGGTTAGCCTGGTGGTGGGTATTAAGGAGGGCACATTCTGCATGGAGCACTGGGTGTTATGCACAAACAATGAATCATGGAACACTTCATCTAAAACTAATGATGTAATGTATGGGGATTAACATAAGAATAAAAAAAATAAAAAATAAATAAATAATACATTTTCCTAGAACTGTGCCTTGGAAACATTAATTCCAGGTCATAGTTACAAAAGAAATTCTCTATAATTTATCCTTATGTAACTATCCTTAAGATATTGACAAATGATGATGGGTAAGCTGTAGGAAATGGGTATTCTCAAAGGAGAATCTATTGACAGTTAAGGACAGGAGGTAGAGACTTTATCAATCATAGAGTGATTGGAGTTTCAAAGGACACAATGGGAAAATTTGAAAGAAAGAAGAAGGTATCAGTTTAAGTCACTAGAGAGGAGGCTTATAGCATTATGTGTCTGTAGATAATCCATCAAAATATAGATAATGTTATCAGTTTAGGCATGGAGTGAGAGGAATGGAATAACTCTCATGGTGGATATTATTGACTGATGAGTGGCTATATATTAAATCACATTGGTCCCCAGTGTCACACTGAATGCTCAAAACTAAGTAAATGCCTTCTCAATAGGTCTAATGGCTATGGTTCGGGCAGGATAAGTTATCACACCAGGTGGCTGAGAGCAAATAATATTGTTCATTTGGCGCTTGTTCCTTTCCCATAAAGCCCTTATGCACAGTGATGGGCAGAGAAGCCTGGGCTGGTACAGCAAGATTTGCAACTTCTGTCAAATCATCTCTTGCATGTGGCTTCTCTGCTTTGCACTGCTCTAGGGCATTTTCCTTGAAATGAAATTTCGAGGGACCAAATGTCTCCTTCCAAAATGTATTAGGATGGTGATATCTATTTAAAGTAGCTCTGCCAGCTATATTCTGTACTTTCAAGAAACTTGGACTTGGTTCTTGTCATATTATAAAGAGGGGAAAAAGGAAAGAAAGTGAGCAGGAGCAAGTTGACCACTTTTATTTGGTGAGGTAACCAAATTCATGAAATAAAAAACTTATTTCCTTCATTTAATTTAATGTTTAATGATACAAATATATTATGTCCTGGTGTTAATATCTTTCTACAAGATGTATGTGGGTTATTTATATATCTGGACTAAAATTGACAGCATCATGACTTCTGCCTCTTCTAGGTGCCCCATGATTAAAAAAAAGTATTTCTGAAAATTTAAGCAGCAAAACTAGAGACAGCACTATAAAATCTCTTGAGACCAAGTGGACAGAGATTATTTCATCATTTGTCAATATCTTTCTTAAAGTCCAAACTCCAGCAACTATTTTCTTTTAGTTAAGTACCACAACCCACTCTCTTTTTTCTTACATAATCCTGGAACAAAAAACAACTGTGTAGAAGTATAAATCTTGGTTATGTGCTTCTACTAAAGTTTGTGGTCACCACTAGAAGAAAAAAACCCAAAAAACAAAGAAACCAACAGAGCAGTTTTTTTACCATAATAAATTGAGTCTTTGATATTACCTGTGAATCCTACAACTTTTTACTCCTCTGTTGAGTCAGAGACTCTGCAATGATTTCCAAGCTTTGAATATCTATTCAAACTCATTGTCAATAGAAAACATTTCCTTTTAACAGAGATGTATAGCTGAGAAATGGCACAGGTTTCCTTTTTTTAAGAGAATCTTAACTCTTTAACTTGGTTGGGCTTATTAATGATAGTCTTGTTTGTGTGTTAAGTGGTCATGGTAGCTTCTCGTTTATTTTTTTTTATTTTTTAAAGATTTTATTTATTTATTTATTTGACAGTGCGAGAGCACAAGCAGGAGGAGCAACAGAGAGATAGGGAGAAGCAGGCTTCCCGCTGAGCAGGGAGCCCAACATGGGGTTTGATCCGAGGACTCTGGGATCATGGCCTGAGCCAAAGGCAGATGCTTAACTGACTGAGCCACCCAGGGGCCCCTAGCTTCTTGTTTAGAAATAAAGTATTTTATACACCACTTGAGAATAAAACTTTAAAAATGCCATGAGAATAAATTTTGATCTAAGCAGCTTCCTTTTAGCTCTTACTATCAAGAACAAAAGATGAAAAAAATTTCTCCTGATAATTGTGAAGAAATAATAACTACAATTAAAATAGATTGAATTCAGGGTATGATAAGAATTCTGAGTTTGGTACAGATGCTCTGCTATAACTTCCACAGTGTTTTTATAGACATTTTAGGAGTCTTTAGTTTTTATTGCTAATATTTTTGCTTTAAATTAAGGTTGAAGATTTGGGGCACCTGGGTGGTTTAGTTAGTTGAGCGTCCAACACTTGGTTTCAGCCCAGGTTGTGGTCTCAGGATCGTGGGATGAGCCCTGTGTGGGGCTTCACACTCAGCATAGAGTCTGCTTATTCCTCTCCATCTGCTCCTTGACGCATTCCCATTTGTCTCCTCATATAGGGATTAAATAATTTGCATTTCTAAGAGGTAACATCTTGGCTATTTATTTGATTGCTGAAATATATTTGATATACAGAGAAACATTTTTGCCTGTGAAACAATTGATTTCTAATTGAATTCAGCAAAACAGGGATATTTGAGTTTGTGGTCTCGTACATTTTTCTAAGTGTGGATGATACACAGTATGAAGCTAAAAAGGCTAATTTATGAACAGCCATTTAGGTATATAAAAACCCTTCCTTAATTAAAACATAAATATATCCATGACTATTTGTTAAAACTTGCATTTTCTTCAATGTGTTTTAAAATAGATAGACTGGCAAACTGGGGGAAAAATACAATAAGAATGAAAAGGGGTAAAAATTATTTATACCAATTCAAAAAACTAGGAAGTATAGAAATACAACCAAAATTAGATATTCATAATTTATAGTTTCATAAACACTGCTATTAAATATAAAGTTTAGATAATAAAAAGAACATAAGAAAAATAATAGCAATAATCATAGATAGTAAAAAAGGTATACATAAGTACTAAAGGAATAAAAAATACAAATATTTTGACATAATCTATAATGAATATGAAAAATTTAATTAAGTGGATATATTTTAAAAATAGTTAAAAGGAAGACACTAAATGTAGACCAATAGTTTATAATTCTGTGGCTTGCATGAATTTCCCCCCCCAACACCACTACACTGGACATTAACTAAAGCTGTCTTCCAGATTTTCTGCCTACAACAACCTGAAAGAAATAGCATTGGATTAAGAGGAGAGTGTAATGTGAACAAGTCCCAGTTTGTATTGAATGAAGGTATTCTGGTGGCCTACAGAGTAGAAAGGTGTTTTTAGTTTATTTTTTTAAGAAATCTTAAACAAATGATATTTGTAATGTTGAAGAGACTATTAATACTTTCCAATCAGTAAAAAAATGGTTCAATTTACCAACCTTGACACTAAAGTAACCCTTAGCAACAAAATATACAAATATACAACAGTAACAACACAAAAACAATAAACTTCCAATGTGCTCATAACAAAAGAACATGGGGATGGGGGATGAGGCAGCAAAATGACAGAATAAGCTCTTATTATAGACTATATGGAAAATAAATAACATGGGGGCACTCTCTCTTTAAGTAAGACTAATCTTTGGCAAAATCCCATCTAAAACGGCTTTTCATCCTTTAGTCTATACAAGGGATCATTGTATGTTTCCATAGTCACTCTCTAATATAGCAGTTATTACTGTATTGTAATAATCCCTTAATAATTCTTTTTTTTTCAATAGACTAAAAGAAACTTCAAGACAAAAAATGTGTCTTAGTTTTTCCACAATATATCTGCTGCAGTACTTTGACAATAGATCATCGATAAATACTTGATGGATGTAGTGCATGAATCCATGACCAAGATAGAGAAAGCTCTCAAAATAATGTGTTTTCAACTGAATTGACCACATCTATCCTGGTGAAAATTAGAGTGAACTCCTATTTCTCTGTTAAACATGAGGTCCTATATTCTACTTCTCCTCTTGGTATTTTCTCTTAACATTAATATTAATTCCATTCCCATTTCATTACACTACATGCCATGTTACTAATTACTATTGTTTTATTTATATTACTAAAAAGAAACATTGTTTTAAAATGTCCAGGAAATAATTTAAAAAGAACCTCCTGTATAATGTTAACATCATTCTCAATTGGTTTAAAACTTGGTCAATGAAAAAAGGAGTGGTCTCCTAAAAAGTGACAATATTTTGGGGACTGAGTCAAGACTTTGAAGGGGAGGTAAAGAGTAGAACTTGGGAAACAAAATACATGTGGAATGAATAAGGTTTAGTGTCCAAAACACAGGGCTTTAAAATTTGAAGACACTGTAATAAACATGAAGTTTCGATGCTTCCAGTTGTGTGACAGGCTTTGAATAGCAAAGACTGAGAAATAGTGGGGCGCCTGGGTAGCGCAGTCTGTTGAGCGTCACACTCTTGGTTTAGGCTCAGGTCATGAGATTGATTGGCGTTCGGCTCTGCGCTTAGCATGCGGTCTGCTTAAGATTCTCTTCTTCCTCCTTCTCTGTCTCTGTCTCTCAAATAAATAAATAAATAAATAAATAAGTATTTTTTTTAAAAACTGAGAAATAGGGAGCTTTGCAATGTCTACAGCATCTTGTAGGGTCTTACTCCACAGACAAGGGCAAATATGCTGACAAGTCAGAAGGTTTCAGCATGAGGAACCTAGCAATCAAAAGCCTTACTACAGAAGATATATCAAGAGGAAGAATGCTAGACATCAGCATTAAGGACTTCAGCTTAGGTAAAAACATCAAGAATTAAGAATAATAATGATGTGACTTAATATCATTATTGTCTATAATATTCTTCTATCAAAAACATTTTTTTACTGTTTTTTAATAAAAAGATGTAACTAAATATAAAGTTAACGTCACCTCCATGATAAAGTTGGCTTACATACATCTCCTTCTTTGTGTTTGAAAGCATTGTTCAGTATAGGGTAGGATTCTCTTATCTGAACTGTTTATGAGTCACAAATTTGCTATCTAGTGCTCGCTTCGGCAGCACATATACAAATTTGCTATCTAAATCATGAATTTTAAACAATAATAAAACAAGTTAGCATCCAATGAGACATTTCCTGGTGATAGTGAGATGTTAGAAGCAAGTTAGATAGCAAAGTAAAGTCACATTTTAATGTAAACTGTTTAGGAAAATCTATATTAGAGATATTGTATTTTTTGGCAATCAGAGGTTGACTATACCTGAAACAGCACTCAAAGAATGGTTTAAGTGTAGATGTGTTTATATTTGGTAATAAACAGAGATTTCTATAAACCTGACTTGATTAAATGGTTGTAAAAATAATTTCCTATGAAATCAGTCATTTCATTTTTAATCACTGTCCGTAAGTTCACTCTGGAGAAAATATTTGAATATCTATCATCATTTCTTAGTCATTACTTAGAAAATAAGTGTAGCTCATGGATTTTAGTGCTTCCCAGAAAATGCAATTTTAAAGCACATAAAAAAGCTCATGGCTTAAAAAAAAAAAAAAAAAAAAAGTTTTTAAAAAAAATTTTCAAAAAAAAAAAAAGCTATTACTTTGTAAAATCAAATGAATTCACATGTAAGGTTTTGTATCCTTAATTCTGATTAAAAAAAATCTGTCTTAAAAAAATTACAGTACATTTTGGCTGAGGTAAAATTTCAAATCTCAAAGGTATACTTTTTTTCACATTACTTTTTTATTTATTCAATCACCATGACTACTCACATCCAACTCTTCGCACCTGCAGGTGAATCAAAGCCAACTTCTAAGATGTTTTGGCATCTTACTTCTTCATACGGGAAAAGAGAAAGTCAAACTCTGTTTTTTGCTGACCTTAAATTATAATGTACATGAATAGCAGCAGATACATATTATTTTTTTCCCTTGGTCTGTTTTAATCTCAGTGACTCTTGTCTTCACGAGACCCCACTTATAAAGATGAGTTGGATATACAATAAAGGGAAATAATCTTGCTGGTGCTTCAGGACCCACTGGCTGATCTAACTGTAATAAATTGTGACATATCTTTTATGATCACTTATAATAGATGACTGAATAATACCCTCATCATATAGTCCTGAACTGTTTAAGTAATCATGTCTGCTATTGTAAGCTTTATCTGAGACTAATGGACTGCAATGTGAGTTATGAGTCCTCAACTGAAGCTCTTGCTATAATATGATACTTAACTTTCTTGCCACAAAGGTTACATGATATGTGAACATCATGAAAATATGTGTGCATGAACATACGACTATTGACTAATAATTTTGGCTTTTCTTTTTCTACATAAGTAATGAAAAAGGAAAGTACTTCATATATTAACAACTAAGTTTCTAAGTGTTACCCATCCACAAAAAACCCACATTTTTTTTAGAAAACATATGTAGTTTAATTGATTATATGAAATTAGAAGCTTGTAATTGTTTATATAAATTTATAATTACATACATATTTATTTATCCAATCCTGAGCTATTACTCATTCTTTCTTTTGCATCTGAAAAATGGGTTTTTTTTGTTAAATTTCTTATACTATTTTGTTAAAAACATATTTAAGTATGGTTTGAAGCTACAGCATCTTAGGGGATGTGATTTTTTTTTTAACTGTTAAAACAAGCTGATGTGTAAGGGAATTTGTTTCTAGTAACTATATAGCAAAATGAAGCTAAACAAATGGATAACGAATTTCACTTTCATTAGATATAGTCACTCTGAGTAAAGTTTATACTGTTTAATGTCTGGACACTTAAATGACCTTATAGAAAATTTTTGTAGACATTGTTTTGTAACTGACTGTAAAATTCAAAGAATACAAATAACAAATCAGGGTGGGGGTGGAGGGAGATATGCTTATTGGAATTGCTAAATCTATTATGTTATCCTAAAAACAAAACAAAACAAAACAGAAAACCCAACATATTTCTTACATAAAGGGCTACAGTTGAAGAGGGTATAGAGATAGTCTCCTTAAAAAAAAAAAAAAAAAAGGAAAATGTATAAGAGTAATCATTAAAAAGGCCAAAATGATGGCTTTTCTGAATTGTGCATGTTTTAGGAGATATAGTCAGGAGGATACTAATAGCGATATAATAAATTTGTTTTTGAGAATGGCTTTCTATATAAAATTTATCACCATGAGAAAATACCACTTCTGAACAAAAGCAAGTTGAATAAATGTGTCAGGAAGCTATTGAGGATAAATTTATCATGCTTTAAAAAAAGATGTTTAATTTGCATATTTTATATATTTAATACATTATCCTTTCAATTAATTTTGGCATAAAAATAGTGCTTATAATATCTTATAGAGGAAAGCTATTTATTTTCTTTTTTTTTTAAGATTTTATTTATTTATTTGACAGAGAGAGAAAGAGAACAAGTAGGCAGAGAGGCAGGCAGAGGGAGAGGGAGAAGCAGGCTCCCCACTGAGCAGGGAGCCTGATACGGGGACTCGATCCCAGGACCCTGGGATCATGACCTGAGCCAAAGGCAGCGGCTCCACCAACTGAGCCACCCAGGTGCCCTATTTATATATTTTCTTCTTGTGAGGGAGGGTGAGATCTTTTACATGTATGTAATCATAGCATGAACACATAATTTTTCACCATTCTAGGGAGACCACAAAGCATTCTCATATCACTGAAACTGAAAAAGAGATACTATGCCAATTAGTTGACTTGCCTTTCATTCAACTTCTCTGATGTTCAAAATTGTGGTTTTCACTGAGAACCATAACTAATAAGGAAATTGAAAATGCTCATCTGCTTTTAAATTTTGAGACTGAACCCATGCCAACTGCATAAAATAATTATAAATTTAATGTTCAATTTAGCAATAAAACTTAAAAACATTTGTCTTGGAAGACTGTATCATTTTCTTAGTGAAGGGAAATTGTTGGGGATCTATAATGTTAATATGAGAGCTATATCCTAACCCTGTTGTTATATGATACTAGATGCTGTACTATTTATATTAATTAAATGTCTATATTTGGATGAAAAATTTAAAACTTCACTCAATTCTATTAGAACTAAGAGTTCTTATTAAATACATTAAACAATGAACAGAGATGTTGTCATGTTTAGTTTTTCTTTGTAAATTTCAGATTATTTTCATATGTGTGATATTACTTTATTTAGCAATTAGTAATGATTCTTTTGCCTTTATAATAAATTTATTTCATTTTACCCTGATAAAATGTTATCTTCTTTTAATTCTCTTATAATTCCTCTCTTTTATTAGTACGCCACTCTGCCTTCTTGGTCATATTTTGAAGTTTTATATATTTTTTGTTTTAGTTATTTGACTTGTTAATGCCACATATTTGAATTTGAGTTTTAATGTAATCCCCAAATCTTTGTTTTAGTATGTTGGTTTAACTCATTGATATTAATTTTGATAAATTATAAGTTGGACCTTATTACTCTCACCCATTAGGTATTTTTCATGCCAAAATGGTTTATCTTTTTTCCCCTGTTGGATTTTTCTATATTTCAAAATTTTCATTTTTTTCTCAATGTATTTAACATACATATACTATTTTCACTTAAACACACACACACGTATACACATGTGTAAACTTTTCCTGCTAATAATATCAAAGCAGTAAGATGATGCATTCCCTTTCCTTTTTCTACCCCACCATTCATCCAATAGTTGTGACTGTAATATGTAATTAAGATACATGTCATTACTAATTGCAGCTTATTTTCATTTCCTTTTTATGATTGATGATGCTTACATGTGCTTTCATTATCATGATGGTAGAAATGATTACTGATCATTAAACATGTTTTCATAGTTTCATTGATATTATCTTTCTTTTGCTCCTTTTTTCATTTTTGATGTGTTTAAAAAAATTCTGGGTAAATTAAATTTTGAATAATTTTCTAGGAGATGTTATGGGTGTTTTATTTCCTCAATCCTTATTTATCTGATATTTTATTGTTTTTGCTTTTACACAGGGATAATAGTATACTTGGTTAAAATACTTGAATTGAAGTACTTATTCCTTTAAACTCTATTTACTCAATATTTTTTATCCCTTGGAACTAATGTTAAGCTCCCACCCTACTCCATTATGAAAATCTTTTTTTTTTTTCTTCTTATATGCTTTAGCCACATTACTTTTTCCTCAAAGTACACTTAAAATATCAGGATATATCTTGAGAGAGGTCAAATTTTATACATTTTACTTGTTATGTAGACTGTGAGACATTAAGGAGAATTTTCTTCTAACTCTGGTTTCTTCTTTGGTTACTATGTATTCCATCATACCCTGTTGTCTAATTCTAAAATATTTATAATATAGATGTAATACACATTATATACATTGTTATATATATTTTAAATATATATATAATATTTTTTAGCATTCCTTCTTTATTCTGTTTTCCATTATTTATATTTTCTGTAACTGCATCATTATTTACCCTTGTCTAAAGGACAGTAATATTTTGATATTATAGTGAAGTAATTGGATGTTATTGAAATAATACAGGCATACACATTAAAAGAAAAAAAAGCATTTGTGTATATGATATCACTTGATAGAAAGCTTTGAACAACTCTTCAGGGTTGATAAAATGCTTGGGTCTGGGAACCATAAAGGAAGCATCACAGTTGCAATGGATGAAAGCATTAACACCAGTTTCAGGCAATCGAGGAAACTGTGGGTCCTTTACCAGCTATGTGGCCTCAGACAAGTAACTTAAACTTTTTTGTTTAATCTCTATTTATTTATCTATAAATGGAGATAATAGACCTACCTACCAAGTGGATAAAAATAGTTCAGGGTAATTTTTTTGAGAATATATAAAAAAGAGTATATAAACTCTCCCTGTAAGAAAAATATATTTATCAAATATTCTTTTGTTTTGTTTTTTGTTTTTTTTCTTATCAAATACTCTTTTTTTAAGATTTTATTTATTTATTTGACAGAAAGAGACAGAGAATAAGCAGGTGGAGTAGCAGGCAGAGGGAGAGGGAGAAGCAGGTTTCCTGCTGAGCGGGGAGCCCGATGTGGGGCTCGATCCCAAGACCCTGGGATCCTGACCTGAGCCAAAGGCAGACGCTTAACCAACTGAGCCACCCAGGTGTCCCTCTTATTAAATATTCTTATATCAATATTACATACCAGAAAACATTGCTTGCTAGATTCATCTTTCTCTGAATTTTTCAATTATTTTTCTCTGAAGGACTTTTTACCTGTCTAAAAGTGCTACTACTAACAAAAAAAAAAAAGGGGGGGGGAAGCGCCTTCCTCCTTATTTAATCTAATAAGAAATTTGCATTAAATTCCTTTATAATTAATTTATTTCAACTTTAAAAAAAATCATACAAGCACAAAGAAATGATTAATAAAAAATAGAGATGACTCAAATATGTAATAGATAATATGAATAAAATCGTGGCAAAAATTAGTGAGGTTTTCCTTCCTAAAATTGTTTTCTAATGCTATATTTTTTTCCTATTATCATGATAAACATACTAGAAAAAGTCAATCTTGCTAATTGTGGGCCATAATGTAAATCAGACCCTGCAAATATTTGTTTTCCTTCTTTCATCTTAGGAAATTATTTCCCAGAATTTTTTTCATAGAGAAGTTTAAGCAGAATTCCTCATCTTAATATGATGAGTATTTATCAATCAAAAAAAAATGCATCAATAAAAAGGCAATATATAATAGCTGTAACTATCTAAACTTTGGGTTTTCCCAAGAGCAAAACTCATCACTATATGGCAATAGAAGACTTGGGCTTTTGTTCTTGTAAAGAATTGATCTAAACTCCACATCCTTAGCTGGATTTGTGCAGTATTTTCTTTGGCACTTATGTTTTGAAATGTGGCGGAGTAGTTTTAAACTCAATATCTGATGGAAACTGTTGAGTGCCAAAGGACCCACAATTTGAACTGACAACAGTCCCATTAAGGAGGTCAAGAGTTAAAATTTCATAATGTTTTTTTTAAAATAAGAGAGATTGACAAAGTACTGACCCATCCAATTAGAAATTTGGCATAGAAAAAAGTGAGGCAGACAAGCTGGAAATGAACCTAAAATACTAATCCTAAAGAAGAAAAAGAAAGGTAGATTACTTTCCAGAAAGCAAAGACTTTAAAACTGTTGAGACAGTGTTTCCTCCTAATATCCTTTTTATTTTTAAATGTTATAATGTTACTGTTATTATGTCAAATATATTAGAAAAGTCATGGCTGCCATTCTGCAAATATTTCTGCTTTCCGTCACATCTTAGGAAATTACTACTTGGAATTATTTTCATAGAGAAGTTTAAGTAGGGTTCCTCATCTCAATTTGATGATTAATATTACTCCAAAAAAACACAAAAAAACCTTTTACATTAAGAAAAACAATATAAAATAGCTATATTGTTATAACATGCTAGTTGTACATTGTTGTTATTACTGTTGTAAATACTGTTGTATGACTGTTATAACAACTAGTGAAATCTAGATTTTCCAAGTTAAAAACTTCAAAAGGGAAAGAGAACGTTGAACATAATGGAGATGAAGTTTACGAAGTGGTAAGTGTGCAGAGGATGCTCTTTGATAGTTTTGTATTTAGTAACTTTATTCTTCAGCAGAAAAATTAGGGCAGTTGTTAGCCTAGTGTAAGGCAAATTTTACATTTATTTTTCATTTTTTATCTTTCTCTTTTTTCTCCTTGAATATTGTTTCCCTTTTTCCTCATATTTTCTTCAATCATCTATTATTTATAAGAGTCTAAGTAATCAATTTAGAATGTTTCCAGATTAAGTTAAAACTTTATTTTAGTAATCTGCTATAGAGGATTTGATCAAAGTTATAAAACTGAGTTTAAAATATTAAATGAACTTGCATAAAATACCAAATTATATAATTTACTAGGAAGTAACATAATATAAAAAAGGGATAATGTTTTACAAAAGGGATGTTTTACAAAATAATGATTTTATTGCACTGTGATTTTTTTTTATATTTCCCAATGAGTTTATGTAGACTTTGAGGTTAGATAACATATGATACACATATAATAGGTTCTCTAATGTTTAATAATTTATTTTTTTTAAAGATTTTATTTATTTTGAGAGAGAATGAGAGATAGAGAGAGCATGAGACGGGGGAGGGTCAGAGGGGGAAGCAGACTCCCTGCCGAGCAGGGAGCCCGACGTGGGACTCGATCCTGGGACTCCAGGACCATGACCTGAGCCGAAGGCAGTCGCTTAACCAACTGAGCCACCCAGGCTCCCTAATATTTAATAATTTAAATATGTTTTCCTTTCTCTTTAATCTGGCAGCCCAACTCAGCTAGCTACTATTTACATGGCTCTTGTGGACAAATTATTTTATTACAAAGGCATTAAGATAAATCATATTTTGATATAGAAAAAAATTCCTTATTTAATTCTTAATTGAAAGTAAAATGAAATGACATGCATGAAGAGAGGGTGATGATGTATTTGCTATGCCATATTTTCTTTACATGCTATTTCTATCCTAGTTCTCACATTGCTTCCCTGAATAATCTAAGGTCTCAACATTTCTAAAGGCTACCAAAAATAAGTTATTTCATAAATTAGATGTCTAAAAAGTTAATTTTTTCAGATTTTTGTCTTTAAGATATCATCTATTTTGAAACAAAGAAGGAACTCTAACAATTATAAATAATTTTCTTTTTTTAATTCTGATTTACAACTGTTTTTACTTCAGTGTTGAAGATGCACTGTCATAAAAACAGCCCATGTGGAAATATTTCTAAACCCTGGAAAGATTATGTTCTAAACACAAATTAATGTGTAACTGAGGTTAAAATTAAACTGCTTCTCCACAAACCTTGTCTCTCAAGTTGTCATGTTATCTTTCAGTTGTGCATCTTAAAGATAGAGCCTTTCATTTCTCTATTGCCACATTTCATTTACTGTGTTCTGTGGTCACGAACTGAAACTAAAATATAAACGGAATAAAATCTCATATTCTTCTTGCTTATTAACAATCCTCCAATCCACGTTTTATTCAAATTATTCCAAGCTGACGAACCCCCTGCTTTTATAGAATTTGATCTGGGAGTTCAAAAGATACTACAGCCACCTCTCTTCAGCTATTTCTTTCCATGAGAATATGCTAATGGTAAATTTCAGTAGGAAAACCAGTTTTTATACACAGCAAGACAAATCACAGAATACTCCCAACTGTAACAGCTTGAAAGTTAAAGTTGAAAACATTTATAATGTTTTTTCTGCTGCCCACAGAAAAACAACAAAATAATCTATTCAGTTGTTAAGCATTCATAGAAAGTTACTCCTTAAAGCGTGCCAAAGGGTTTCCTCCCTGTATTTTGTGTTTACCTGTTCTAAACAGAGAAGTAATAATCCTTTCATAACATTTATTTTGATTTTATTCATTTAAATGGAAGATTGGTATGGAGTAATCATTAAATATTTTTCTCCATCAGTTTCCTCATCTGTAAAAGCTCATACAAATATTGTTTATTATCTAATGAAAATGTTAAAGTTGTACATTGTGATCGATGAAACTTTGGAAAATACAAAAAGCAAAAGCAAATGATGATGATGAGGATGATTCCACAGCACAGGGAAAATAATCAGTAACTGTTTTATACACTTTGTTCTCTTTTCTTGCAAAAATTTTGAATATAGTTGATTATACTGCATGTGTTATTTTCATTCTGTTTTTGCTCATTGAAGATCCTTCCTAACCATTTCATGTTTTCTCTCATTCTAGATCAGAGGAGAATTACTGTGTTACCTTTAATATATTTTTACTTATAATATTATGAACCATAATAAGTTATCAGTCAGGTGGTAACAGGGATTATGAAATCAGATTCCCGCAATTTGAATCTGAACTATATAATTTATTAGTGTGTTACCTGGACAACTAATCTAACACAGCTTAAGGTTTCTAACCTATTAAAACGTGCAAAGTAGGGGCCCCTGGGTGGCTCAGTTGTTAAGTGTCTGCCTTCAGCTCAGGTCATGATCCCAGGGTGCTGGGATTGAGCCCTGCATCAGGCTCCCTGCTCCGCGGGGAAGCCTGCTTCTCCCTCTCCCACTCCCCCTGCTTGTGTTCCTGCTCTCGCTGTGTCTCTCTCTAATAAATAAATAAAATCTTAAAAAAACAAAACAAAACAAAACAAAATAAAATGTGCAAAGTAGCATTATCCACTGCATGTTGGTGTTCTGAGGATTAAAGTAAGTAATCCATTCAAAGTCCTTAGCATGTAGCAAATGCTTAGTAAGTTCTAGCTTTTTCTCTTTCTCCTTTTTCCTCTCCTTTGTCAATTACCACCGCTACTACTATGGCTATTCTCAGGTGAACTGCTATTACAAGTACCAATATTAATGCCATCTTTTAATACTAAATTTAATACCATATTCTAATGAGCAAAAAGTCAGATTTGCCCAGTATAATAGTATACAGTTTTATCCATGTTGCTGCAAATGGCAGAATTTCTTTCCTTTTTTTTTTAAGACTGAATAACATTTTATTGTGTACACATACCAAATTTTCTTTATCCATTTGTACATTGATGGACATTTATCATGCTTCTGTGTCTTGGCTGTTGTGAATATTGCTGCAATGAACATGGGGGTACAGATAACTCTGATACTCTGATTTCATTCCTTTGGGTATGTACCCAGAGGTGAGCTTGCTGGATCATATAGTAGTTTTATTTTTAATTTCCTAAGGAATCTACATACTGTTTTCCATATTGGCTATGTGAATATACATTCCAGCCAATAGTGTACAAAGCTCCCTTTTCTCCACATCCTCATCAACAATTGTTATCTTTTTTTAATTTAAAAAAGTTTTGAGAACAGCCAACCTATTTGTTGTAAAGTGATAGCTTATTATGGGATTTGTATTTCCCTGATGATTAGTGATGTTGAGTGAGCACTTTCCATTTACCAACGGCCATTTGTATGTCTTTGGAGAAATGACTATTCAATTATTTTGCCTTTTTAAAATCACATTATTGGGGGGGGGTTGCTATTGAGTTCCCTATACATTTTGGACTACATGATACCACTTATATAAGAAATTTTAAATAGTCAAACTCATAGAAGTAGAGAGGAGAATGGCAGTTGCCAGAACCTGGGGGTAGAGAGAAATGGGAGGTATTAGTCAAAGGGCACAAAATTTTAGTTATGCAAGATGAATAAGTTCTAAAGAGCTGCTATAGCACAGTGTCTATAGTTAACAATAATGCATTGTATACTCAAAAGATTGTTAAGAGGATAGATCTTATGCTGTTTTCTTAACATAAATTAATAGTGATAATAATGATAGTAATAATAATGATAAAGAAGACAGGAAAAAACTTTTGTAAGTAATGGATAGGCTTATGGCATAGACTGTGGTGATGATTTCACCGGTGTATACTTATCTCCAAACTCATCAAGTTGTACACATTAAAAACATACAGCTTTTTCCATGTCACTGTAAAGCAATTCTTAAAGTAAATTTCAAAAAAAAAAAAGTAAATTAATGAACACTTTCATCAGAAAAAAAAAAGGCAAAAACAAAAGCTGTCAAATTTTAGGGTCAAACTTAGATAAAATCTTAATAGGCTTTTACCAACTTGTGAGGATCAGGAGAAGTCCATAATCTCTCTGAATCCCAGATTTCTCATTTCTAAATACTGGAATAATGATGTAGCTACAAGGCTGTCATTTTTGATGCATATTAATATGGCTTACAAAACTGTGGCATACATCAGGCACTGGGTAAATATCAGCCCCTGTTTCTTCTCCCAATTTTCCCTAGTGTAATTCAATTATTGGAGTCTGATTTTGTTCCAAATTTGTGTAATAATCATCAACACTTTCCATAATTTATGTTTACCATTTAGTGAGCGATTGCCAAAGTTCCAGATAGTTAGAATATTAAGAGAAACAAAAGGAAACACTAAAAATTTTGTCAATGTTGTGAAATGATTTCAACATTTCTATACTTAAAAATGTTTTAACAGGTGAAACAGGAAAATTTGGAAGCATAGAATATTTATGTTTAACTTATTTTATTGCAGTATTTGTTCATATTTTCTCTTAAGAAAATGTGTTATCAATCTATGAAATAGGACTCTCTCATTATGTTAAATTGAATAGGATTGATCTTCATGTAGAGTTGCAATTGATATAGTATTTTTTTTTCAAAATAAACCCTTAAAGAGATGTTAGTTGTTAACCTAAAAGGTGCAGTCATTTTCCATGGGATTAAAGATATCTTCATTAAGAATTATAGTAATTTTTAATATTGTAATATGAAGATAAACTAGTTATTGTAGCCCTTTAATAAAAAGAACTCATTTGAAGAGTGCTCTTTTTAAATGAACATGTTTATAATCACAATGAAGGTGCTAGAAATGATGTCAGTATTTGCAGAAATCTGCATCATTTATATATAGTCATTAACAATTCCATACATCATCCAGTGCTCATCGTGACAAGTGCACTTCTTAATCCCCATCACCTACTTAACCCATATCCCCCACCCCCTCCCCTCTGGTAACCATCAGTTTGTTCTCTATAGTTAAGGGTCTGTTTCTTGATTTCTTTTTCTCTCTTTTTTTCCCTTTGCTTGTTTGTTTTGTTTCCTAAATTCTACATATGAATGAAATCATATGGTATTTGTCTTTCTCTGACTGCCTTGTTTCACTTATCATTATACCCTCTAGCTCCATTCATGTCATTGCAAATGGCAAGATTTCTTTCTTTTTGGTAGCTAAATAATATTCCATTGTATGTCTATACCAATTTTTTTTTTAACAAATTACAATTAAAACTACCATCTATTCAACCAAAACTCTTCCCCAGTTATCCAAATCTCCTTTGAAGACATCCTGATGCATCAGGGATTCTATCAGTTTCACTTCCCTAAAATTATCTTTCCTAACTCCAATCTGGACTAATTATCCTATATGCCTAAGGCATCTGTCTCACTAATTAGAACAGGAGTTCTTTGATGATTAAACTTATATTAAATTCATCTTTGTAAGGTAATTTATTATATACTATGTACTCATAATAAAAATTTTAAATATTAAATAGATATTTAATATTTATATTAAATATTGTTATATTAATTATAAATTATAAATATTATTATATTAAATATTAATATATAATAAAAAAAGACAGTAAAAATTTCTAAGTTCCTACCAAATGTACTCAGAAAAATCTAATTACATATCACAGGAGAAGCCAATATAATACTCCTCAATCAAGGCTGATTTATGAAAATTTTTCTTTTTTAACTTTTTAAAATAAAACTATTTATTGTCACTAAATATTTTAATTAATGGGCATATATTTGACTATACATTAAATATGTACTTAATTAACATATATTTATAGATTTCCTTTTTCAGATGCTTTAGTCATCCTTTCAATATTTTGCATTTAAAGATCTTGACCTACTCTTCACTGTTCATCCACAGATCCATATATAAAACTCTACTTTCTAAAATGTTGTTTTTATATTTGATAGCTATAAGACCAAAATAGTGACATTCAAAACATGTAAGAAAAAAAGATTCAGAGATCACAAACTCACCAGTTCATGACAAAACGAATTATTTTAATAAGATAACAAATTCTTATGAAGTACTCTCAACTATGGTTTTGTTTGAATATCATATATTTTTTTGTACTCTTAAATAGATATTTGGTCCATTAACTTTCTATTTCAAACATTTTGGTGGGTATATATTTTTATAATGTAAGCTCTTTATTTTCTTCTGCAAAGCAATTAGATACAGGCTATTGCTGACATTACAATAACTCTAACTAGTCCCTGTATTTTAGTACATTAGATATTGATGACATACATGTAAGATATATTTTAAAATCTCAATATGAGAAAACTAATACCTTAATATAGAAGAAAAAAAGCTGATGGGAAGTTATTTAGAATTGAAAAGACAAACATAAAGAAGGAAATGATGTAATTAAAGTCTAAGCTGGCAAAAAAAATGACATATTGATTTTTCTCTATTGTTCGGTATAGCGTACATAATTATCAAGATATACTCACTCATTAAAAGAGAAGCGCAAAGAGTGATTGCTTGGAATTTCAGTTATGTGCAATAGTACTAGTTACATAGTAAGAAGACTATCAAAGTGTTTGAGAGTTAGAAAGGATTTATTTTTCCATTTAGGAAGAAACTCTATTTTCCTACAATTTGGTGAATTTTTCATTTCCAAGAGAGCAGAAACTAACTTTAGAGATCATATCAAATAGAAAAAGCTTGATCACTTACTTAATAAAACTGGGACATTTTAAGAAAAGATACATTGAATATCTGTATTTCTGAGAAAGTCATCACTAGTTTCTGATGTTCATATTCCTGTTCTTCATATACAAGTTTCCTCAGCACTATGACATTTTGCACTGAGTAATTTTTTGTTATAAAGAGGGTGTCCTGTGCATTTCAGGATGTTTAACAACACCTCTAGCCTCTACTCACTAGTCTACTATCCACCTGAATTATAACAGTAAAAAAAAAAAAAAAATCTCTGCATTTTACTGATATTTCCCAGGGAGACAACATAAGCCCAGCTGAGGACTTTTTAATCTATACTGGGAACATAAAGCATTGTGTATCCATTATTTTAGGGTATTTAGGTTTTTTTCCAGTGTTTGTCTATTATGAGCAAAGCTTTTTGAAACATCTGTTTACAAGTCTTTCCATGGATAAAAGTTTTTATTTCCCCTTGGTATACCTAACAAAATTATAGGGGGCTATTTTGTCTGGGACATCATCTTTCCACACTGGTTTCTGCTGAGTGCTCCTCATTCTTATGTGGTCTACAGTTTACTGCTAAAATTGTCTCTTATTGTCAACCTCAGGACTCCTTTGCATTTGGCACTCTCTTTCAACAGCTTATGGGTTTCTCTTAAGAACGGGAGTCCTTTTTGTTATGGCTGGTCCAGGCTAAGCTGTGGGAAAGACAGTGGGTTTTCTCAGATCCATTTATGTCACACTCAGGCAGATGGAATATTCCTGTTCCTCCTTTAGAATGTTGAGACAAAGGAACTTTACTTCCCATCTATGCTCCTTACTGATATCTTGCATTCTCCACTGGTTCTAACCTGGAAGCCAAGAAACAAAGGCAAACTCTCTAGACTCTCACTCAACAAATGTGTCTGAAGCCCTTCTGTTGCCCCACTCCACAAGGTCCTTTTTCAGATAATTTTCTGGACCCAGAGCTCAGATATCAACAATAGCTCTTCTCTCACTGCTGCATTGACTTCCTATCCTCACCAGGAAGCTAAATAACAGATACATCAATCTGTGATCCAGGGATTAAGAGGTCAAAAAGCCCCTGCCATGACAACTGATTCGTCTTACCCACAAAACTGGAGAGTGGACATTGGAAAGTACTACAGGAGAGTCTTGTATTATCTGACCTGGATTGCCAGAAGCAACAACCAAGGCTCCCAGGAAAATGATCTCCATGACACTTTTCTCTACCGAGATTGGCACAAAGACATCTAATTGTCATGGGGAAAAAAAGAAAAAGAAAAACATCCAGAACCCTGGCTTCAAGGGAATCTCCATAATATATATTTTTTAGCTTTCCAATTTCTCTAAACATGGGGAGGGAGGAATATATTAGAATCAATTCAAATATCCCTCTACTGAAGCAGATTTACTATTTAGCTAGGGAGAAGAGATAAATTCTAGCACCTCTCTTGTGTAGATTTCAATGAATGCCGGTGTATTTGTGTGCTGGTGTATTTTCCTCCTCTAAGAGAGGAGGAAAAATCAAGTTGCCTACAGGAAGCATTAAAGAATGAGATTTATGGTAAAATGCCCAAAGACATCTCAGGAAAAAGTGGTGTGAATCTCCACAGCACATGTGGAGGAAAAATCACTTTTTGTGGAGGAAGTGATTAACAAGGCCATTGATGGCTAATACATTAATATCAAAGATAAAAATAGTAACAACAATAAAAACAATAGGTAACACACATCACACTTACCTTATGCCAGGAAGTGTTCTGAGCACTTTAGGTCTGTTAAAACTCACTTAATCCTCACAACAATTCCATGAGGCAAGTGTTAGCACATTTCCAAACTTGCAAATGACAACTCTGAGACCCAAAAGTAAAGTGACACGTCCAAGATCATACAAGTAGCAAGTAGAGGGATCAGAACTTGCACCCAGGTCATCTGGCTCCTGAGTCCACATGCTTAACTACTCTTTTATATAACTATGTCTTTGTCAGTGTCTGAGAACAACTACAAACATTTGAATCTTCTTTCCATGAGTTTTGCCAATGACTACTTCAGACTTGGATGTGTTCATTGTCTATGAAGTCTGCTTATTTAGTACAATTATGGGTAATTTATTTCCCTCTTACAAATTAATATCTTATGTGAACTCAAAAAGCAACTCCATTATATGTGGTTCTGAATCCTAGAATTTATTCCCGGGGATCACCTTTTTTCTGACTTCATACTCCCTTCTATTATAGTCAGATAGCTGCATTTTTTTTGTCTAATTGTCAAACACTGACACACCACTAAAATGTAAAGGACAGAAATTGAGCTGTTGGTGAAAGATTCAGCATACCTGTTTCTTATTAAGAGCTGGCAGTGGCTGCTAAATCCCTCTTCTAAGTATCTGGACAGAAGCTCTCAAGACCATGTCGTCTCTTTATCCTCTGAGTTACTCCAGAACCAGTCCAGTGGGGAAGGTTTTCATCCCTATTTTAAGAGATTCTCCCCACAGGGAGTCACACCCTCCAGCAGAGCTCAAACTGTAATTGAGATTTCCTCGCAAATTCCATGTGCGGAGAATCGCACCCTAAAAAGCCTTGCAGGAAAGACTTTCCATTGATTTCAGCTGTGCCTAGTTCACCACAAAACTTTACAGGAGGTAATAAATTGGTTAGTGTTTTAAGACAGGTTCTTCTACTGTAAGGAACAAAACAAAAAGGAGGGGAGCAGATGAAATGTGTTTTCTTTGAAGGTGAAAAGAAATCTCTGCCCTTGATGTCGCTTCAGACGCCCATGACTAAACAGGGATGGACATGACCAAGGGGTGGATAGAATTCATGTTTCGCTGTGAATTTTATTTCAGTGTAGCAAAGATGATCATCTTCAGCTTACAAAACAGTCACAGAAAGAATGAGAATCAGACACCTTGAAATTATTCAGTGGCAACTGTGTGATGTGATGTGACAGAGTGTCACTAATACCTATGGTCTAATCTGTATTTATAAACAGAGTTTGCTACTTGTCACAAATCCCAAAACAAATACATTTGTTGTACTGTGATGCCCTTAGGAAGAATTGCATTTAATCATCTGCCTTGGTCTTCTCCGAATGATTTTAACTGAAATAAAAGAACTGCAGTAATATCTGAACTAAAGGTCCCACTGAATTAATAAAAGAGAGTGTCAAAAACCTATTTCTTTGAAAAAATTGGGACGATCCCCAGTGGGGTTGGGGTTATGTGGAAATCCTGCCTCAAATACAATGAGGGAGAAACTCACACTTCCTTGCAACAAGAAAAACAGGAATAATGATGACTTTATTAAAATGATGTACAGAGCATATTAAACAAACAAACAGAATGACATAACCAAATTTATCTGAGAATTTTACAAAGAATAGAGTACAGCATCTGGATGCTCTAGTTTTGGTGTTTATATTCCAAGAAAAACTTGTTTTTGTCATCAGTTTTGCTTAATATAAAGGTGCCCATATGTGTACCAAATTCATGGGGAGTTGTTTTATGGAGCTGTTAATATTATGTTTCTTTAAATTGTTTATTAGTCATTCCAACAACCTAGAGAACTATTTCCCTAAAAGAAGTGTATGACAAATTTTATTTTGAAATATCCTATACTTTCAGCCCAGTTCACATCTAATTATATTCATGACCACTCTGTTTCTTAATTAATAGTATTGAATGTTAGAGTACTGAAACATTTCAAATTACAAATATCCTAAAGGGGAAGCAATTGGTGAGAGTGGACAGGAAACAATTGTTTTGTTTGCTTTTCTTTGTTGGGTTGAAAGTAGGGATTGCTTATTGAGAATGAACACCATAAAACCATATATATATATATATATATATGGGTATCGTGGATGGAGAACAGATTTGAAAATGGGACTCTCATACTGATAAAATCTCATCAGATAAAAGGTTTATCTGTGTTATGTCTTATTTCCTGGCTGTGGAATTACAGCTACTCACTTATGAATTTGGGTCTCTTCCTTACCAGTTGTGTGACTTTGGGCTTGTTAGTTTTAAATGTATAATTGGGATACTAATATAATTTACTTAATACAGTGGTTACTGGGCAAAATGGAAAAATACATATAAGGAGCAAGAGAAAGCATCTCCTTCATAACAAGTACTCAATATATGTTAGCAATTTTTCTCCTCCTTATTAAATTATATAGTTTAATATTATAAAAATAACTTTTTTGATATACATATATTGTAGAAGTTTATTACATTTTAAATACAGATGACCTGAATATTTAGACCCTATTAACAATTTTTCCTCATTTTTCTATGTATTATAGTTTTTAACTGAGTTGAATAATCTTAATAATTGAATATCTTTATCAACTAGAGTATACAAAACTATGATTGATTATCAAAAACAATTGCTCCCAAAAGGAGCTAAACTTTTAGAATGCCTTGGCCAACAGATAGTTATCAAATTGACAATTTTAAAGTGGCTTTACAATTTATATCATTATTATCACTTTTTAAATTGTGATTATGAGTACCTGTATTTTGTTCAAATGAAGAATATCACTTACTATTATAAAAGCTTTGGTGAAAATTGATGGTTCTCCACAAAATTTCTTTTAGGTGTGACATTCTATCTCACTACATTAATTACTTCAAGATACAATCAATTCTTATAATTTATTATAGTTATATTCTATAAAGTGGATACAAATGCTCAATTAATTAGTACTGAATCATTGCTCCTAGGAAAAATACAGGGTTAAGTTCCTGTGAGCCTCTGGTCACATTTTCAGAAATTGGTCATTAGATGACTTGTTTTGTGTATTTCTGTTTGAAGACACTTTATTTAATACACATCATCTATTCATTAATATTGAACTCAATGAGCTCAGTAGAAGACAATTGCACTTAACTCCTACCTAAAGGAAGCTTATCTAACACATGTGTTTTTTCCCTAAGGCACATCACACCCTGCTTGTACTTAGGAACAGGAAACCCACTTCAACACTATGCCCATGTGTCATTTTAAACAGCAAAACCACCAACAAAAAGCACAAAAATTTTAAAATGTGGCATTAAATAGACCCCAGAAAGAACACTAATTTACAATATAACAGGAAACTGAAGAAGTTTGAAAAAAAAAACTGAAAGAAGAAGACAGGAACCTTAGCTGGGAACACATGTATGAGGCAACTCAAATTTTTTGCTTCTCCACTTATGTCTATAAATGACCATGAAAGTGTCACGAGTATTCATTTGGAGACTACAAATACATTTTACCAAGTAGGCAAATTTGCAAAAATGGAATCCATGAATAAAGAGGGTTGACTGACTGTATTTAAGGTGAAATTCCAATGGATAAGTCTAGTGGAACTGGATCCTATTTTTCAAGTTGTCATATATAAATCATAAACTTCATGTCCTAGAAAGAATGCGGATCAACCAAGTCCTCCCTCCTTTTTTGTCTTCCCTGTGAGAGTTGGGGAAAATCTGTGTAATAATGAATACAGATCTATTTGATGCACTTTAAGATTTAATTAAAAAAAAGAATTTTTACCATAAAAAAGATTTTCCTTATAACACAATACCCTACATTTCTGAGCAAAAATGACAACAATAGTAACAAAAAAGCAGCTTTTCTTTTTTAAATTTTCTTGATTTAGGAATGCAAATTACTACTCTAAAAGTCTACATACATCCTAGAAGTAAATACAATTAAATATATTCTTGTGGCTTTACTAGCCTCATTATGTAGTTTCCAGCTTTACCCCAGGGAACAATGGTTTACTTGAGACCACATTTTGTAGCTCTTTAGGTCATGGAAGAAAAATAGCACAGATGTTGCCAAACTCAAAACTAAAATAAAGACAGAAGGTTCTCTGACTAGTTGATAAGGAAATATGTCCCCAGAGAGAAAATATTGACTTGCTAAACACCTTTTTGTTTATTTATTATCTCAACTTTTTTTCACTCGGTTTAAAATGGGCATCTCAATCATAATCTAATCTACCCAAGAGTTACATCTGTTTTTGTTTTGTTTTGTTTTCCTTTTTTTGTCTTTTAAAAGTTACCTAAATGGGGAAACTGATCAAGCAGATAAATTTTGACATTTTCTAAATTCAGTGAAAGATGATGAAGAGTGACTAGAAAATTTCTAAGGAGAATTTTCAGTTTTATGAAAACCATGATTCTTAAAAACATTAATTCAAACTTGAATATTCAAACAGTAAAATATATTTTGAAGCTATTCTTCATTATTTCTCTCAAGCTATGAAAATCAAACAAAAGAGGGGCGCCTGGGTGGCTGAGTCATTAGGTGTCTGCCTTGGGCTCAGGTCATGATCCCAGGTCCTGGGATCCAGCCTGCATCAGGCTCCCTCCCTGCTCGGCAGGGAGCCTGCTTCTCCCTCTCCCATTCCCCCTGCCTGTGTTCCCTTTCTCACTATCTCTCTCTCTGTCAAATAAATAAAATCTTTAGAAAAACAAATCAAACAAAAGTAACTCTTTATTAATAATCACATTTTTTAATCAATGGCGCTTCTAAAATGACAAGAGAAAAAATATATTTAAAGAAAGAAAGAAAAGTGTAATTTCAAAACAGAAAACAAAATGACTGTGTTGCTAAATGTGCAAGGGTTAGGTGATATTCGGGGATTTGATGGCTAATTTTTAGTAATCAGTTATTCAAACACACACACATGAACAACCTTTTAATGTATAGTGCTTTCCAATCTTCATTGTGTAAATACTCCAACCATGGTTGATTTCTAATTACCAACATGTCAGGAAAGGTGGAATACAGAGATGGGAAGTGACAGGAACATCCAGCTCTCATAATCTGGTAAAAGCTGCCTCTAGCACAGCACTGGTTATATCTCTGAACAATCTTTTTTTCATAAATATGATTCATTTTTAACAATCAACTGATAAAATTACATTCCTTAAGAATATAGCTTATTTTGCATTATATGTAGCTCTCAGGGCAAAACATGCAAATATTCTTGAAGCTTAACTGATCTGATTTTTTTTCTAAAAATTTCATATACTATTGAAATACTGTTTTTAGTATGTATTTTAAAAGACAAAACTTATAATTTATAAATATCTACTTTGCATATAAATAATTGCTACTTATAAATATTTAGATTGACATGGTTAGACTGAAAATCAATCTTTCTTTCCATCTGGCAACCTTCCTAATGCCTAAAAGGGCAATGTATGAGTGTATGTGAGTGTCGGTGTGTTTGTGGATGACTATGAAGACAAATGTGTTTGTGAGAAGGAAGGAAAAAGACAGTAGAGAGAAACAGAGAATTATCTTCCATAAGTACTGTTAAGATATTACTGGTAAACTTAATTGTCAAGAAAATACAGTATAATTTACTGCGTGGCTAGGAAATTATTTATGACAAGGTGTCTTGTGAATTTATCAATATATTGAAAGGATTGAAGTTTTTTTTTTTTTTCAGTTAAATTTATAGTCTCTGTTTTTTATTTTACATTTTCTTTTTACTCTAGATTTATGATTCCAAAATAGGATTACTTTTTCTTCCTTTTTGTCTGGTATTTATAATAGCGTTTGAATCCTCAAAGTCTGTTTCAGGTATTTGAAGCAGTAGTAGATGAGAAACTGTGAATCACAGTTTAGGAACATTGATATAGATTACTATTCAAATTTTAGACTATAATTGCATAATTTTGCATAAGCTCATGTTTGAAGCACATTTAAATTCCATGCACTATCAAATTAATGTAGAAGTTTTCACAATCACTTCTATTGCAAACAATTTTTTTGAGTATAAAATTTTCACTTAAACTTTATTTCTTTTCTCTTTTTGTTCTAAATGAATTAAGATCAGATAAGCCCTTAACTATTGCTATTTTGCTAATGCTCATTTAACACAGTAAGTTGGTTAAAGTGTAATTTCAAAGGTTAAAACTCTGACTTTCATGTAACTATGAAATAAGTGTATGTCAAATGTTTTATTCAACTCATTATTTAATTAGGGAAAAATAAGATGCTAAAATTAGTTGAAAGAGTATTTGATGACCTCATATTTATAGACAATTTAATGAATGAAAATTTTTGATTGCCATATTAGATACTAAATGATTATGTCTTATCAGATAACAATAAACTTCCACTGAAGAGAAATTATTTACATGTTTATGTACAATTGTCTACATCTTAACATGTAAATACACTAATTTTGTGGCCTTTAAGAAATTATTTTAACAGTGCAGTTTCCTGATTTTCTTGTATTTTTCCAATCCTATTAAAAGAATTGTCCTAAATTGATCTATTTTACACTTAAACATAATTTGAGATATTTAATGTTTGATGAATGAAAGTTAGGATGTATTTATATTCTTCATTTTTTCTTGCAAATATCAATACATTTTCAACAAGTATTATTTATTTTTTATTTTTATTTTTTTTTAAGATTTTATTTATTTGACAGAGAGAGACATAGCCAGAGCAGGAACACAAGCAGGGGGAGTGGGAGAGGGAGAAGCAGGCTTCCCACAGAGCAGGGAGCCGGATGTGGGACTCGATCCCAGGACCCTGGGATCAAGTCCTGCATTGGACGCCTTGCTGAGGGGGTAGCCTGCTTCTTCCTCTGCCTCCCGCTCCCCCTGCTTGTTTGCTCTCTCTCTTTCTCTCTCTGACAAATAAAATCTTTAGGGGAAAAAAAAAAGAACTACTCAGAAAATATAAGTAAATTCTATAATATTTTTTTAAGATTATTTATTTTGGGGGGGAGGGGAAGAGGGAGAGGGAGAGAAAGTCTTAAGCAGACTCTTTGTTGAGGATGGAGCCTAACTGGGGGCTTGATCTCATGGCCCTGAGATCAGGACCTGAGCTGAAACCAAGAGTTGGCACTTAACTGACTGTGCCACCTAGGCACCCTAATCCTATAACATTTTTGAATGTGCTATGAAAAAGGAAACACTATAAAAAGATAATGGGAATTTGGAATGGAGGTTGGGGGAGAGGAAGATTTCAGCATGAAATTGGGTAGTCAGGGTAGTCTCATGAAAATGATGAGATAAAGAGACAAAAAGAGAGAATAAACCATACATAGTTTTTTTTTTAATATTTATTTGAGAGAGAGAGAGAGCTCATGAGAGGGGGGAGGGTCAGAGGGAGAAGCAGACTCCCTGTTGAGCAGGGAGCTGGATGTGGGACTCGATCCTGGGACTCCAGGATCATGACCTGAGCCGAAGGCAGTCACTTAACCAACTGAGCCACCCATGCACCCTAAACCATACATAGTTTTAATTTAAAAAATAAATAAGTAAAATGATGAGATTTACCCAAGTAAAAAAAAAACACACCTAGCATCAAGATCTTGGCTTCTATATACCATCCTCCTATAAAAGGAACCAAGGATCCTTAAGAAAATGGCTGATTTTAGGACTGGGATAGTGAAAGTGCAAGATAATCCTGGAGCATCTTGTAGGACCAGGAAGTGAATAGTGCAGAAAAAAACAAAAAGCTGGGGCTGGTCAAAGGGATACAGGAGCCAACATTAAAGGAATCTCGATGGCCTAAGCTGGAACAATTTGAGCAACAAAATAAGTAACATAGTACTGGATTATAACCCAAAATATAAAATAAATATTCATAAGGTCATATGGATATAAATGGATGATTAAATAATAAATACAGAAGAATGAAGAAATCTTCTTTACAGAATTCTAATGTATGTCGATAACACCGTCCCATAGATGGAGCTTAATCCTACTCTCCCTTGACGATGGGCTCAATTTAGTGATTTGTGTCCAATTAATAGTATATGGAAAGAGAAAAATTATAACTATACTATAGAGAAACCTGCCAAACACTACCCTAACCAAGTGATCAAGGATAACATCCTCAGTTATGTCATGTGGATATTATTTATCTCCTAATATAATGTGATGAAAAGAGCACATCACCCCTGTGATATTCTTTCCAAAACCCATAATCACAGTCCAGTCATAAGAAAAAAGAACTCTAACTTAAAGTGCATTCTATGAATTATCTAATACTCTCCCAAACTGTAAAAATCAGGAAAAATAAAGACAGAGTGAGGAACTATCATACAAGAAGAAAATAAGGGGACATAACTACATGCATTATGATTAAATGAATAGGATCTTCCAAAAGAAAAAATAAGACTTTAGTGGAAATCCAAAACGTATGGAGTTTAGTTGATAATGTACCAATATTGGTTTTCAGTTTTGACAAATATACTACATGGTACTATAAAATGATGGTATCAGGGAAAACTGAGATTTGCTGAGGGATACACAGGAACTCTGTATATTTGCAAATTTTCTGTAAAACTAAAATTATTCCAAAATAAAATTAATTTTTATTTTTATTTTTTAAAGATTTTATTTATTTATTTGAGAGAGAGTGTGTGTGTGCACAAGTGGGGGAAAGGAGGCAAAGGGAGAAACAGACTCCCCGCTGAGCAGGGAGCCTGACATGGTGCTCAATCCCACACCCTGAGATCATGACCTGAGCCGAAGGCAGACGCTTAACCACCTGAGCCACTCATGTTCCCCATAAAATGTTTATTTTTAAATAAAGGTGAGATTTGAGGAAATATTTGAGTGAAGTAAGGGAGTGATCCTTGAGAATATTAAAGCTGAGGGCATGGGTAGAAGGGGAGGGGGTTGGGGGGACGGGTTAGCCTGGTGATGGATATTAAAGAGGGCACATATTGCATGGAGCACTGGGTGTTACACACAAACAATGAATCATGGAACACTACACCAAAAACTAATGATGTAATGTATGGTGATTAACATAACATAATAAAATAAAATTAAAAAAAGAAAAAAAAAAAAAAGAAGTATCCCAGATAAAGGCAACAAAGGCTGGTTAAGTGCCTGAGTTGTCAAGGATCAACCAGGATGCAAGTGTGATTTCCTAAAACTGAGTGAGGGATCATTAAGAGAAGAGAAGCTATTTCTTAAGGGGAGTAAGACTGTGTGTGTGTTTGTGCTTGTGGGTGTGCACATATGTGTGTTAGCATACGTGTGCATGCTTGTGCTTGTAGGAATCTCTGCCAACATTGGCAAGATTTCAGATTTTTTTTTCCTCACTGTTTACATCAGCTACTATTTTTGTTATTTTCCCATCTCCTAACTACAAATACATTGTCAACTGTGTTTCTTGGGAGGAGGATTATTTCTCAGTGAAATCAAGGACAATGGAAGAAATAATATAGTGTGTATTTCCATATTTTTTTATATGTGGAACTTTAGCTCATGTTTCTACCAAGTACAAAATAAAAATATTTCACAGCACTTTCTAAAATGTTCCAGATCGGACTTCATTACACTAATATTAATAATAATCATCTTGGCTATGATTATATTTCCCAATCTAATACAAACATTTACTTACAAATTGGTATCATTTGCTTTGTTTTTATTTGCCTAATGTATAATTAAATCATCACTTCATCATATTCTATGCATGCAAAAAGTACCCTTCTCTTGCATTAAAATTTCTTGACCACTGTGACATATCACACTCTATGTTGTCAAGAAAATGACCAATACAATCATTATAAAACTACAGGTAGAATCTGAAAATATTTTTGGAGTTGCAGAGTCTTAAAGTTTTTCTTTCCTTAGTATATGTGATACAATTAGTCATAAATCCGTCTACTTGTGCTGGTGTTAAAATAGTACCTTGCTCAGCCTCTTTTAGAGGTTTGTTTTCCAATTAAAGATCTGCTTTAGCTAGGTAGAATTAGTATGACTTTATACTATGCCAAAAAGCTACAGTGAAACATCTCCTTAACCACATAATACATTCAAGCCATCTGTTTCTTACTGTATTGTTTCTAAACTATCAGATTATTGTTTCATCCATAAAATTATGTCTCTAGAGAAAAAGAACAACAAAAAAGAACGTCAAAATTTGAATGCCATTATATGTGTGTGTGTATGTGTGTATGTGTATACCAAAAATGTAATCAAAATATTTTACCTGTCGCAATTTTATTAGTGTTGAAAGGATGGTCCTTGGAGATCTTCTAGCCTAAATTTCCTACCAACTCTAGCATCATTTTTTCCGGTAACTATGAGAAGTTGTCAGTTTGTTCTTCTCTCAGGCATGTCTAGGATAAGGGATTCAGTACTTCATGAAGTAGGTAGCATATTTAGAGGTAGATATATTGTATTTATAAAATTCTACCTCACTGACTAAAAACATGCCTCACAAACTTTTTCCAAATTGTCTGGGTTCTGTACTCTCCAGCTACATAAATCAAATCCCTCTATCCCAGGGTATGCTTTCAAACAATGAAGACACATTCTCTCTTGTCTTTTCTAAATTGTCTTTTCTATAAGTTAAACGTCCTCTCATTTTTTCCTAGGACTAGTTCAAGTCACTGGCTGAGGAAAGCACATGTCATAAAGTTACACATTTCAGTGATTTCCCAGGCACCATCTCAGATACAATTTTAATCTTTATGCCATGTCTTACAGTACTTTCTTTAACACTGACCTTGCATCCATTCAAACTTACGACACAGACTCTCCAAAACTTTGTCAACTTCAAATATAAATTCATGGTATCTGCATATGAAATATGTTTGAAGATTTTTGAGCCTCCAATAAGAGTCCTACTCCTGAAGAGACATTGTATAAGGAAGCATCTTTGTTCTCAACCCTAGAAGGGATGTCTCACTGTTAGTAACACCCAGCATACTAACCAGCCTTGGCCACCTCATTGTTTCCCATTCTTTTCACTCCTGTCTTTTCTCTTTTCCTCCATCACTCTTCTCTTCTTCATGCATTGCTCTAGTTCCCACTTCTGGAACTAGACCTGGGACCATACTGTATATTAAACACTCATCTAGTCACTCAGCTAAATAAGAGGATATTTCTTTGACATAATCTACCATTCTTAGAATGAGGGGTGTGTGTGTGTGTTCCACTGAAATATAATTGTCTTAACATGTTAACTATCTGATCAGTCTCCAATGTTTATAGATACTTGGCATATTGTGCGTTTGTTTTATTTTTATTTTTTTGAACTAACTCATGTGTACCAAATACAGTTCTAAGCACTTTAATTCTATTATTTAATTATCTCAATAGCTCAGTATGTTATATTCTTTTAAAATCCCCATATAAATGAGGAAACTGGAGGATGGAGAAGTTAGGAAGTTTTTTGGTGAGAGCTCAGCCTCTTAACTACATTTCCATACTACATTTTTCTCAAAATGTGACAGCTAAAACAAATTATAAATGCCAAATTTATATGACCAAGACAGGGTAGGTTAGGTCTATTCTGTTTAATATTTCAACTCTTAAATTGTATTTACGAAATTAAGTTTGTGTTACAAAATTTTAGTATATTACGTCAAAGTATTGAATTATACTGAACTTGAATTGAGGTTGTTTTTTTCCCTCAGTAAGAATAACCTTGGTAATTTTCCTCTGAGATTATTTATTGCTAAGTGGGGTACATTTATCCAATTTCATCCAACTCTTTTTCTTTTGAAAACAGTATCATTTTTATAATTTTTTTGTTTTTTTACCCATTATAGTACAGAATTAGTATTATTCAAATAAAATGTTTGTTAGAGGCATGCTGAGGTTATTGAAATTATAATAGAACTTATTCTTGAACAATATCTCAGTATTTTTTCTCATTGAATAAATTGCAGAAGCAACAGACTTTGTAATAAAATGCAGAAAGAATATGTTCAAAATATATCTGGACAAAGTAAAGAGATTATTGTAGATATGACTTAAATTTCACTGTGATTCACATTCATATTCAGAAAGCAGTTTTGCAACAGTTGTCTATTTAGTTGTTTCCTTTGAGCTCAATACAGATGGGATTCTTTGTCTTTCTGATCTATGTATATTTTTTGGGTTTTATAAAAAATTTTTATTTGTTTGAACCTTTATACAGGTAGTACTTTACCATTCTATATAAGAAATGTTTCTCTTGGGAAAGGCTATACACACACATACACACATACATACGAAACAAGTTTTCTTTGTGGGTTGGGGTCCGAAAAGCTAAATTATCACAAATATATTTATTAAAAACAAAATTTTTCTAGTTTCAATTCAATTTCAATTAAGTTTAATACATAAATCCTAAAGGGTAAGCTTATCAATTTCTTTAACTACAAAGTTTCTTTAAGGAGAAAATCAGCCTGATGTACTCATATGGATTCATATAATTGGCAGTGGTATGGTTATAGGCTTACATAAACAGCTACTGCTGATCTCCAGGACAAGGTTCAGCAAAAAACATGGTAGGAAAGGACCCAGGGCATAGCTGAATACACTAATACTATAAGTGACTGCAATAATACTCAAGGGCTTTAACTGGAAACCATTCAATTTGCTTCCTCTTGGCTCATGTGCATTTTATCAGCTGGTTAGACAAACAAGAAATTTTCCAGGGGCGCCTGGATGGCTCAGATGGTTAAGCGTCTGCCTTCAGCTCAGGTCATGATCCCAGTCCTAGGATCGAGCCCCGCATTGGGCTCCTGGCTCAGCGGGGAGCCTGCTTCTCCCTCTGCCTCTGCCTCTCCCCCTGCTCATGCTCTCCCTCTCTCTGTCTCTGTGTCTCAAATGAATAAATAAAATCTTTAAAAAAAAAAAAAGAAATTTTCCAGAAGGGTTATCCATGTTACTTACTTTGATCTAAAAGGATGAGACAAACCCTCAAAACTAAAATTTAATTCCATATATAAGTGGATACCAAGTTTTAGTGACTCACTTCATGTTGAATTATCAGCTTACTATATTGTAAATAAAGGCATTAAATATGACTATCATTTAATATTGTTACAAAAATATAGTTTGTTACTTAAAAGTAGATTTATTCAATACAGTTTAGTTTGTTCTAGATTGGGGATTTAAAAAAACAAATGGCTGCAAAGACTGGGCAGGTGATGTACAAGAGTGAAGACGACCACATGGAGATTGAAGTAGGCAGAAAAGTCACAGCTTATCTAAAGGGAATGGTTGCCACCAGGTTCTGGTTAATTGCGACTATGAGAGACTTCACACCTAGTGTTGCCAAATCTCCAGTTTTTCAAGCTAAATCAACACTTTCTGTGAGGGGTCAAACATCACTGAACCTGTGTGTTGCTCATTTTCAAACTGTGGTTTAGGAAGTGCAGTCCATCCTATACCCTATTTTTCATAGTCTGCCTGCACTTCCACCACCATTGCCATAATCCTAATAAAAATTACTTGTATTCACTCTATATCATCTATGTTCAAAGCACATTCAAAACATTTTACAATATGTATTAATTCAAAAAAATAGGTTTTTCTTCACTGTACAGGGAAGTAAACTGTCCCTTAGGCAGGAAGCAGCAGATCAAGTATTCAAACACTATTAGTCCAACCATACACCACACCTGCTAATCCATCACACCATGTTACCTCTTCACAAATGTGCTGATCACAAAGTGGACCAACTCTCACCACTTGTAAAACTAGATAGTTCTGCTGACTTGTAACCTGTTGCAAGACACTAAAAGCTATGCATGGTCTACCACTTTGTACTTAAATGATTTTAATCCGTTGACATTTTTTGCTTGTTAATAGCATTGAGTATGATTCAGATGTTTGCAGCTGAATTTAATTGGTGTTTTGACTTCTCAAATTGTTGTCAGTTATATTGTCAGTATTTGGTTCTGAGGGTATAGAAGGAGCTATGCCAGAATAAATGATATTTAAGTAATTAATTTCTTAATTCCCAATTTTTATGTTTTTAATAGACAGTTTCAGGTTCACAGCAAAATTGTGCAGAAAGTACAGTTCCCATAGGCCATCTGCCCCACACATACATATCCTCCCCACTGTCAACCGCTTGTCACAGAGAGATACCTTTGTTAAAATCAATAAACCTAGAGTGACACATCATTATCACCCAAAGTCCACAGTTTATACAGGGTTCTCCTTTGGTGTACATTCAGTGGTTTTTGACGAATATCATGGCATGTATCCACCATTATAGTACCATACAGAACAGTCTCATTGCCCTAAAAATCCTCTGTGTTCTGTCATTTCATCTTTCTTTCCTCTCACCCTCTGGAAACCATTGATTTTTTAATTCTTTCCATTATTTTGCCTTTCCCAAAATGTCGTGTAGTTGAAATTATATAGCATGTATCCTTTTCACTAGCTTCTTTCACTTAGTATGAATTTAAGTTTCCTCCCTGTTTTTGTTGTTGTTGTTGTTGTTGTTGTTGTTGTTATTGTTATGGCTTCACAGCTCATTTCTTTTTAGTGTTTAATACTATCCCACTGCCTGGATATGCCACAGTTTACCCAGATATTCACCTACTGAAGGACATCATGGTTGCTTCCAAGTGTTTGAAATTATGAATAAAGCTGCTATAAACATCCATGTGCAGGCTTTTGTGTGGACATTAGTTTTCAAATTACTTGGAAGCACAATTGTCGGATCATGTCATAAGAGCATGTTTAACTTAGGAAACCGCAACATTGCAGGTTGCCTGGGTGGCTCAGTTGGTTAAGCACCCAACTCTTAATTTGGCTCAGGTCATGATCTGAGGGTCAAGAGATTGACCCCGGGTCAGGCTCTGCCCTGGGCGTGGAATCTGCTTAAGATTCTCTCTCTCCCTCTCCCTCTGTCCCTTCCCCCACACTCTATCTCTCTTAAAAGAAAAATTAAAGAAACTGTCACATTGTTTTTCAAAGTGATAGACCATTTTGCATTCCCATAAGCAATGAATGAGAGTTCCTATTGCTGTACATCCTCACCAGTATTTGATATTAGTATTTAAGATTCTAGGAGCACCTGGGTGGCTCATTTGGTTAAGCAGCTGCCTTCATCTTAGGTCATGATCTCAGGGTGCTAGGATAGGGCCCCATATCAGGCTTCCTGCTCAGCGGGGAGTCTGCTTCTCCCTCTCCCTCTGTACTCTCTCTCAAGTAAATAAATTCTTTAAAATATATATATTTCAGCTATTCTAATAGGTGTGTGGTGTTATCTCATTATTTTAATTTATAATTCCCTAATGAAATATGATGTATAACATCTTTTCATCTGCTTATGTTTCATTAGCATATCTTCTTTATTTTTAAATCAAATAGTTTTATTACTGTTGAGTTTTAAGTGTTCTTTGTATATTTTGGAATACAATATTTTATCAGATACTTTTTTGCAAATAATGTCTTTCAATCTGTGGCTAGTCTTCTCATTCTCTTAACAATGTCTTTCACAGAGCAAAAGTTTTTAATTTTGATGAAATCCAACATTTCAATTATTTCTTTCATGGATCATGCCTTTGGTGTTGTATTTGAATAGTCAATTCCAAACCCAAGGCCATCTAGCTTTTTCCTGTCTTCTAGAAGTTTTATAGTCTTACGTTTTACATTTAGATTTATGAAACATTTTGACAATGTTTGTGAAGGGTGTAAAGTCTATGTCTAGATTCTTTTTTATTCTTTTACATTTGGATATCAAGTTGTTCCAGCATCATTTGTTGAAAAGATTATCTTCGGGGCGCCTGGGTGGCTCAGTCATTAAGCGTCAGCCTTTGGCTCAGGTCATGATCCCAGGGTCCTGGGATAGAGCCCCACATCGGGCTCCCTGCTAGGCGGGAAGCCTGATTCTCCTTCTCCCACTCCCACTGCTTGTGTTCCCTCTCTCGCTGTCTCTCTCTCTGTTAAATAAATAAATAAGATCTTAAAAAAAGAGAAAAGATTATCTTCGATCCTTTGTCAAAGATGAGTGGACTATTTCTGGGCTCTCTTTCTGTTCAATTGATCTATTTGTCTATTCTTTCATCAATACCACATTGCTTTAATTCCTATATCTTTGTAGCAAAACTTAAAGTCAAGTAGTGTCAATTTTTTAACTTGGTTCTTCTTCAATATTGTATTGGTTTTCTGCATCTTTGGCCTCACCATGTAAGATTTAGAATCAATTTTTCAATATCCACAAATTACTTGCCAGGATTTTGATTTGAAATGCATTAAATCTATAGATCAATTTGTTAATAACTTACATCTTGACAATGATGAGTCTTAACCTTGAACATGGAATAATTTTCCATTTATTTAGTTCTTTGGTTTGGTTCTTCTGACTTTTGTCCCCACTGTATTATTTTTTTTTAAAGTTTAGTTTTTTAATTTTCATGTCTTCCTTTTGCCAGTGTTTGTATAATATCCTGGCAAGTATCACCACTTAACGAGAACTCAGTGGAGATGGCAGCCTAACCTATAATGGATTTTGCTGAGCCAGTGTTATAGGGATAAAGTCCTTGTTATGGCAAGAATAAAGATATTTGCAAAAGCCACATATTTCCTAACAAATCTGAACATCTGTGTTACTTAATATTCTGCAATCAAGTTTATATCACATTTTTGACTTAACTCAGTATTTTACCTTCTTATCTTACAGTTGTGCCACTGGCCATTGAAGGGGAAAACTCATAGAACCAAGCAAATTGTTTTCAGGACAAATTCATAGCCTTCAACATAATACAGGCTTATAATGATGACAATACTTCTAATGTTCAGCTTTGTCACAGGTTGATTTCTCCAGAAAGTAGATTCTGAGACTGAGATTTGCATGCAGAAATTATACTAGTGAATACTCTGGGGCTGCATGGTGTCTTCAGAGCTGAGCACTGAAAATAGTGAGACCTTCATGTTTCCATTCATATGTCATCTTTTCCTCTGCCATTCCCTACTGAGAAACTTCCATTCTTCTTATAACTTCCTAAAATCCAGTTATACAAGGACAAGATGAGACACTGGTGTCAGAGACTAATCCTAACTCTATCATTACCTAGCCATATGATATAGAAAAAAAATATATATATATATTATATAAATATTTATATATATAGACAAAACACTTTATGTCTCTTGGGTTGAATTTTGTCATCTGTAAAATTAAGGGATGTAAATAATGATTTTATGGAAGCTAAAATGCTCTATTTAAATAATCACAGATGAAATGAAATAACACGACTCTTGTTAATATAATATTTGGGATGAGAAAGTGATTAGGTATATAAATAAGATTTGAGGGAGGTGACTGATTCATGGTAGTTTACTGTTAAATTCCCTACATCTTGTTCATGTTCAAAACATGCTCTAATAAAATATACATGAAAATGATGTGATTCTAAAAGTCTACTTTTTACACTTTTTTTACAAAAATATAGTCAAGAGATATTATAAAACCAAAAGATAGATCATTTCTGTCTACTTTATAATCCATATTTTCTGTCATATGAGTGTGTACACATACGTACAAACACATCTCAAAAGCACAATATAAACATCCCAAGAATTTTGAATTTTCCTAATTATGAAAGTTTAGATTCTTTTCTAATTATTAAAAAGTAATACTCTGCCACTTTGTCTCCTCTTCTAAAATAGCACTATGGCTTCATACTCACAAGTGAGAAGACTCTCTCCAGGCCATTAAATTTGTATTGACTTCTATGTCTATTCTAGTTATTTATGATTACCTTAAACCCAAGCTTTGTCCTTGTAAATGTGGTGGTATATTTAAGTGTAAATGGAAATAATAAATCACATGTTCATTTTGGTACTCTTTTTAAAGACATTCCTATAATCTTTTGCTCTAGTACCTACTGTATAAAATGCCTTATTTTATTATTATTAATATAAAAATTATCAATTTCCTCTATTACATTTTGAATTTGTTGAGAATTCAGATTTTAATGTATCTTTTTAATTTATTTTTAAGCAATTAGCACAGCATTCGGCATAGAAAAGTTACAATAATTTTTTTTAAGATTTTATTTATTTATTCGACAGAGAGAGAGAGAGAGAGCACAAGCAGGGGGGAGCAGCAGGCAGAGGGAGAGGGAGAAGCGGGTTCCCTGCGGAGCAGGGAGTCTGCTTCTCCCTCTGACCCTCCTCCCTCTCGTGCTCTCTCTCTCTCATTCTCTCTCTCAAATAAATAAATAAAAATCTTAAAAAAAAAAAGAACTAATGTTTTGTCATCTTCTGAAAAATAGCACACCATGGCCTGTAAAACAGAGGTTTGAACACTCTTTCCAGGACATTAAGCTTTTATTGACTTCTAGGTCTAAATTAGTAAATTATGATGTCCTTAAAGCACTATCTTTCTCCTGTGCTCATCCTCACTTTTGATCTGCTTTTGGTTTTCCTTTTTCTTTTTCAAGGTGGTCTTTTATCATTACTTGACAGCAAGGTTCAATACATAACAGAGAACAATTTCTTATTACCTGGAGAATGGGACGTTTAATGATTACTATGAAAGAAAAGAATAACACCTTTAAACATGGAAAACAAGCCAATGAAGTATGAAATAAAAATAAGCATATCTTCAATGGATATCATTTTATATAAATATTATCTAATGTATTAAAAAGTAAAATTAATTATCTCCTGCTCCTATGTGGGAATACACTTTCTAGTCTTCCCAGTGACTTTTCCAAGCTCCTGATTAAATGATCAAAATTATGTGCAGATTGTTGTGGAGTCCAATAAGAATATAAAAAAATACATTTTCACTTTAGTAATAAATTATTTGAATCTGTTATGCAGGGAAACAATGACTACTAGAAAAATAGAAAAGTGTCTATAAAGTGTTAAAGGATAATGGAAATAAAAGATTCTTGTATCATAATGGACAGCACAGTGTCACATTTATGCTTCTTACATACACTTAATTGTTTTAGTCTGTTTGGGCTGCTGGAACACCATACGTTGGGTGGCTTATAAACAACAGAAATTTATTTCTCATGGCTCTGAAGGCTAGAAAGTTTAAGATCAATGTGCTGGCAGATTCATTGTCTGGTGAGAGCCTGCTTCCTGGTTCATAGACAGCTATCTTTTTGCTGTGTCCTCACATGGCAAAAGAGCAAGAGAACTCTCTGGGGTTTCTTCTATAAGAGCACACTCCCACTCATGAGAACTCTACCCTCATGACCTCATCAATTGCTAAAGGTCCCACCTTAGGGATTAGGATTTCAACATAAGAATGGAGGGATCATAAACATTGAGCCCATTACATTTACCTATAAAGCAGATGGGCAGAAAGCTGCTTATGTTCTTCCCCTCACCCTTCATGAGAAAACATTAAGATAACTGAGATGTGAATGTAATTAGGGTAGGAGACTGTATATAAAGCTGTGAATGTTGATCATTGACAACACATCTAGCTCTCATCCTGACAGGCTCCTTTTCTCCTATGGCTTATTTATCTATGTATCAATGTGTCTATGTATCTGAGGTTTTTCCTCAAATGTTCATTATGCTGTAGTATTCATGAACGAAATACCATGTGTTTTCTAAACCTTATAATAAAGCAAATGCATATAAATCAGAGAAAAACATTATATTAATTTCTCATATGTGTTTTTTCAGGTGGATAGGAAAACACAACCTACTAGAGATTTGTCTCATGACACTTCAAATGTATATAAGTTTTCTAAACTAAAGGACCTTCAGAACATCATGATATCCAAAGAGGAAGGTGACCTTAAATGAGTAGGAGGGTTGATTGCTTAATATTTGAATAGTTATAGATAAAACATACTAAGAACAGTGATCTAAACCACACTTACGTATTTTTTAATCAAACATTATTACAATATTATTGACTATATTCATTTATGCTGTACTCTTCATCTTGACTTATTTATTTTATAAATGGAATTTTATACCTCTTACTCCCCTTTATCTGTTTCACCCAACCCCCCTACCCACCTCCTCTCTGGAAACCACCAGTTTGTTCTCTGTATTTAAAAGTCTGCTTTTTTGCTTGTCTGTTTGCTTTGTTTTTTGATTCTACGTATAAGTGAAATCATCTGGTATTTGTGTTTCTGGATGACTTATTTCACTTAGCATCATACCCTCTAGCTCCATCCATGTTGTTGCAAGTGGCAAGATCTCATTCTTTTTTATGGGTAATATGTCCATTGTATGTGTGCGTATATATTATACACATACCTCATGTTCTTTAATCATTCATCTATTGATGGACACCTGGATTGCTTTCATTATCTAACCTATTATAAATAATGCTGCACTAAACATAGGGGTGCATATACCTTTTTGAATTAGTTTTTTCATTTTCTTTGGGTAAATACCTAGTAATGGAATTACTGGATCATGTGGTATTTCTATTTTTAAATTTTTGAGGAACCACCATACTGTTTTCCACAGTGATTGCACCAATTTACATTCCTACTAACAGTGCACAAGGGTTCTTTTTTCTCATCCTTGCAAACATTTATTTCTTGTATTTTCGATTCTAGCCATTCTGACAACATTTTTTAATCAAATTATTTGGGGGGGGGGTTGGTGTTAAGTATTTTTTAAATAGGAAATTGTCTTATACATTTGTACTTAAGAATTATCAATGGTGTTTTGTGAGAAATTAACACATTCCTTCACTAAAAGTCAGTGCCATCTCTTTGGAAAAGACAAATCTTATGGGGGCTTTCTAATTTAATCTCTATTTTTATAGATACCTCAATCTGACAGCGACCCAAATACCAATTCCTTTAGGAAGCACATACATAATATGTTGAAGGACTATGCTGGGTGAAGGACATGTAAATATATACACAAAACACATTTTCTCTGTTCTTGAAGAATATACAAACTGAAAATAAGAGCAGACATACCCAGTACAATAAGAAAGGATACAAAATAATGTATGACAGGATACAGATATTGCTCCAAAGTGTTATGGGAATTGAGAAGAAGACTAGATTAACTCTGGCTAAAGGAAAATTTTCATGGCAGCAGAGAAATTTGAGTTGGGATTTCCATGTTGGAAAATATGGATTTAAGGAGGATTAATATTCTGGGGGAACAGGATTGTGTAAACCCAAAACATTAAATCAGGATTATGAAAGGCATATGTGGGGGATTTTGTTCAGTTTGATTAAAACTAAAATTCAATGAGAAGACAGTTACATTCTTGGAGTCCACAGTTACACTCTGTGGAGTTTGCTTGAGATTCTCTCTCTCCCTCTTCCTCCCCCTCCATCTGCTTGTGTGTGCTCTCTCTCTCTCTCAAATAAATAAATAAAATCTTAAAAAAAAGAAACAAGTTGAAAAAAATATGGGTTTGGAATAATCAAAATATATATCAACTCATTATCTTCATAATAGGTGAGAAATAAACTAAACACTATTTTATTGTTAAATATTATTTCTTTATTATCTATTAATCCTTATATTCAAATATAGGATTTATGTTTGGCAAATGAATAAAATGTCAACATAATCAATTGAAGAGTAAATTGCTCATCTAGCACTTTGTAAAAAATCTATCATTTTATAATGTGTCAACACAGGATATATTGTAGTTTAGGACCTAAGCTTTATATAAACACATACACAAATACAGAATAAGCCAGAGACAGTAAGTAAAGAAGGAGAGCGAGAGGGAGAAGGGGAAAAGTGACTTAATTTTTGCCTAAAAACTTAATTAAGAGAAAAGCCAACGTCTATGACATAAGCATAGTCCTTTGATAAAATATTAGATCTTATTGTTGTTGTTACAATTACCTTCACACCCTTGACCTGTCTGTCCTCTGGTATATAACTTGAGACCACTCTCAAGCTCTAAAATAATGTAATATAAAGACCTAAAATATCTATTAACCATATTTTGATACAATGTAATTTATTTCTTAATTTTTGTTAAAATATTATTTTCAGTCCAATGGGACAAAAGATATTTAAATAAATTACTTCAAAATCACTGTTGTTATAATTCGTAATTATATGGCAGCTATCATTTTGATCGTGTGATTCTTTGGAGACTCATTGGCTTTTATTCTTTCTTGATAGGCACTGTACAATTAATAAAAGTGGTTTACTGTCAATACTCTATGCGATTATTCACAAGCATTCAATTAGTTGACTCATACAAAGGGATGAAATTAAATTTGATAATTATCTTGTTTTGCTAATTGTTTTCTAGACTCCCAGAATGCATTTTGATAAGGCTTTTCATTTCAATTCCATCAACTTTTTTGAGCAACTACAGTTTATATGAAGAGAAAGCTACTTAGGTCCTGATAAAAGAGAATACTTTTTCAGCACGAAATTCTTTAAACATTTTAAATGGAAGGCAGGCAAACAGAGCTGTGAAGAACTCCCTCAGGTGTTATAAAGCAAATGTCCATAACAACCTCTTGAAATATAAGGCAGGGGGAAAAAAATCAGGGGCATCAAAATAGACCTATGGGAGTTGTCAGTGGTTTCTTGGAGATTAGCCATTTAAGATGTAAGATTACAATCTTATTATATAATTATAATTATAATCTTATTATTGCAAGATGTAATGGCATTTGTTGACTACTGAATAAAGAGAAAATGGTAACAGTATTTGGAAAACAAAGACATAAATTTATTTAAATATTTATAATATTTTTTGTTAAGTCCGATAGAGAAAATTGCTATATAATAACTCTAACCTGTGAGTGCCATTTTTAACTGAAATTAAGGAATTTTTCCTGTATGTGTCTACATGTCTTATCTTTTTAAAACTGTATGATTTACGTAAAAATGTAATACGTATAAGCCTAATTATTAGAATAGTTAGGTTATACTATCAATTGGTATAGATAAGCATAGTACACTCAGTAATTTCTTACTCCAAAGATATTACGGCACAGAAGGGTAAAGGCCAACTTAATTAAAGGCTGTGATATCCCTATCAAGGATGAAGTGACACTGACTCATTATACATAATTAAATTTTCTCTATGTGATCTTGACATGAGAATTGTTGTAGTTCTCTGTAAATGATGCATTTATATTGTGCATTTAAAATAATAGCTTCAAATTCTGTTGCTTTTAGAAATAGGGCACTTATCAGTCACTTATTTAAAATAAAATAATTCCCATATAAATATACTTCAATGGACTTAACCATAGTTGTAAAAGCAGCTATGTTGACAAATACTTTAATTCATATTAAAATATTCTACTTAAAAAACATTTCACATCAGTTGCAAAAATCACAGAAAGACACACACACACAAAAAATTATTTTGTGTGGGTTTTTTTTTTTTTGAGGTGATGCCTTGTTTTTATTTATTTATTTAATTTTAATTCCAGTATAGTTAATGTAAAGTGTTAGTTTCAGGTGTACAATATAGTGATTCAACAATTCTATACATTACTCAGTGCTCATCATGATTTAAGTGTACTCTTAATCCCCTTCGCCTATTTCACCCATCCCCCCACCTACCACTCCTCTGGTAGCAAAACTACCATTTTGTTCTTTCTAATTAAGAGTATATTTTTTTGATTTCTTAATGAATGGATCAAACTTAAAGAGAAACAAAGTGAATGCAACAGTGTATTCATCGGCAAGAATCCAAAAGCAGAATTTAACAGAGATTTACTTTTGTTAATTTTTATGCTCTGATTTTTTAATGGTTCTTGACTCAGCTTAAAACACCCAAGTACTAGGATATCAGAAGTTCCACTATTTATATCTAACTGCAAATACACATGGCTAACATCCTCAGAAGTCAGACTACCTTTCTTCTGATTTATCTTTCTTTTAATGAAGAGGGGGCCAAGATTTTCCCCTCTGAATTATTTGACTGATTTTGCAACCTCCTATTTTAAGAAAGGAGGATAACAGGGCTATTTCCCATGAGTGACTCCATCACTTCACTCATGACTAAACTATTTTTATAGCTGGCCATAATCCAGAAACCTATGAGTAAGAACACTGACAAAACTCTTGGTGCATTTAGAACTGCCTGGCTGCACTCAAACCTTTAAAATTCACCAAAGGGTTGGTTGATACCTGAAAAAAGAAAAAAAACTGGTGTTTTGGGTCATCAGGCCCCTCGGTGTTTCATATGCTCTGGTTTCAATAAGATCTCAAAGATTTCTCAAACCTTTGAAGTGTTAAAGTGTGCATACACACTACACACACACCCAAAGTAACATAGTGCGAATTTCTGAATCATCAACATGGAAAGCAATAACCTGTGTAGTATTTTGGCAATATGCAGGGACAGACATTTGAAATTGCTTTAAAAATGGCCACAGCAGCTAACTATATAGTTTACAATGTGCGAAGAGCATGCTAAGTGAATGTGTATTCTTTCATGAAATGCTCCCATAGCCTTGTGAGGTATGTTAGAAATTACTGGACTATAAATTTTCAATTTATAAATAAAATTAATAATAATATATAAATTATTATATCATTGTAAATGTATATCATAGATAAATAAAACAAAGAGTTAAATAAGAGATAAATAAAACAAAAAGTTACTTAAATTTTTAAATAAGCCAAGGTCAAAGACATAGAAGAGCAGTTATATGAACTTGGGTAGTCTGATTTCAGAAACTATACTTTTAACAACTATATTATTCAGCCTCCCTTTTCTAATCCATGAAGCCATTTGTTAACAAAATAATTTATGTATTTTAAGAAAAAAATCACAAATGTCAATGATTCTGATGTCTGATTATGGTAACTCACAGGTACTTATTCTATTTACTTTCAAAACATTCTATATCCTTTCTAAACAGGAGATGTATGGCCTAGCTACAGATGTATAATTATTAATTTTCCTTATGCATTCTAAGGAAGGTTGTTTCTTTTTTTACAAAAATAAGTATTTTTTTATTTAAATGTTCAAACTCTTCAGTTAAAATGTTTGTGTCAAGTGAGTTTATGTAGTTAAATAAATTTCATAAAACTTAACTTTCAAAATTTAATGTTATGATTTATTTTTTAAATTGTGCTACTTTCAAGGATAAATGGAAGATTTTTTTTCCAATAAAGACCACATTTAACTTAGAGGGCCTATATATTTTATATTAATTTTATTAAGTTGGTTTTAACTTAGAAAATAAATAGAGGAATGCAGGCCCATTTCAAGGAATGCAGGCCCATTTCAAAATGTTTTATCTCGAATATTAACACATTGTGGTTTATCATTTGTCATTACATGCACGTTTCTGGTAGGATTCTTTTATATACTTTGCTTTATGTTTACTCCCCAGGATTTGATTTGTGTTATTTTTGTCTGAGCTATGCTTTCTTATGGTTGTGTGACTAGAGTTATTGCTCTTACATATCTGATATCTGCTGTCACCTTGTAGTAGTAAACTCTGAAAGCTCAAGTTAAAAATATGGTTGGTTTTCAAAGTCTTATTGTAATTTCCATAGGATTAAAAAGTCTATTAAAATAATGATAAAAGTATATTCTTGAAAAGGGTATTAAAATTACAATGACCTACTTCTAGAAGATGAAAATGAAATAACCTATGTCTTACAAATAGAAGTTTTCGGAAATACGAAGTGACTCTTAGAAAGCAATGGGACTCAAAGAAGATGTGAACTTCTGTAAGACAGATATAGAAGTAATGCCTAGAATTACACAAAAGCATCAATTTTTATCTACTGACAATGACTCAAAAGCTGTTTTTCTCATCTTTTGAAAAACTATACTTACACATTAGTGTGTAAATAGTTGTATATTAACTGCAAATTTTCGTAAAATCCTTAGGATTAATGAACTTTATATTAATGTTATTCATATTAGTGTTAAACATAACATGCAAATTCTGAAGAAGAAACTAGAAATTATTTTACTTAGAGTCAAGTCAGAAGTTATTGATCGTATTCTAATTTTGATTTTGTCTGAATCATTTTGGGCAAGTTAATGAATTTCTTTGAATATAAATTTTTATCTGCCAAATTAGAAAAATAACATTATGTCTTAACCTTAAAATCTGCCATTTGATCTAAATATCATTCAAAAAAGAGAGATTGACAAAATAGATTTAAAAAAATAACTCAACCTTAGGGTTCACTGTTGGTGCTATACATTCTATAGGTTTGGACAAATGTATGACATATATCCATCATTATATCATGCAGAGTAGTTTCACTGCTCTAATATAATTGTTTTTTTATAGGCTTCATTTCTTTGAAGATATTCTCCATCTTCTCATTCATTATTTTCATCTTTTCTTCCAGGTCATAATCAGCTAATTCCAATATCTAGGTCATAAGTGGTCCTGTATTCATGTGTTTATGAGTTCCATTTGCTTGCTTTTCACTTGTTTAAGTATGTAATGTTTACCATAAATTAGGAATAGATTAACAGTAGGAATTGATACATACCATTATTTTTCTTAAAGTTCATAGTTTTCTTGTGCTTGAAAGCCTGTTCCTTCTTATGTCTACTGACTGAACTTAGGAGATGATCATTCACATTTTACCAAGTGCAGGTTGATTTGGAAGTGGGCCATAGGTTTTGATAATTGAGCACACCTGCTATGATGTTGCCAGAGCTGCCAGATCCAGTGTATTTGATCATATCAATGTTGAGTCCAGGGGTTGGGCTGGTATTTGCCTGCAAATTCATTAGTAATGGCTCTAGTTTCAGAGACTTTTGCAATACACAAATACTATCATAACCTTTCTGAGTTGCAGTCTCAACTTCACTGAACAAACCAAAGAAGTGGAAAATGGAAAAGATTGGGGTATTGCATAAAGATTTAGCTGGTGAAAACTCCTAAAACAATTTTTAAAAATTAAAGTTATCCTTAACTGTAACAAAATCTCTATGTAAAAATCATTTTTGAATAGCAGTTATCAGGGTAAAGTGGTACTTTGTAATTAAAATTATAGAGTTAGATGAATATGAGTTATAGATATTCCTCTAATTTAACAAAATGTTATAGAGTGAAATTGTGTTTTCCCAAACATTCTTCGTTTTATAAGGGGCAATAACTTTTTACATTCCCCTAGAAAATAATAATTCATATTTTCACTGATTAAGGGGAAAATCTTTGCCACTTTTTTTTTGTCCTTAATTTCTCCTCTTCTCAGAACTTGCAAGTTAAGTTCTTATCTGAAATCCAGTTCAGTCATGGTACTTTCTTTCTGCCAGTAAGCTTGTCCTGTTTTTTTTTTTTTTTTTTTACCCTTGAACAACATTTGGTTTCTCACATAAAATAATAAACCTTAAAGGTTCATGAACCCTAAAATTCTGTTTGAAGAGAAAACTTATTTGGAAAACTAATCATGCCAGTCATGTGGTTAATATTATTCTCATTGACTTTATCAATTATTATTTTATATTTTTCAAAAAGTCATTTTACATATTTTCTTATTATTGCTATTTACCCAAATATATTTTGAAGAACCTTATGAGCTGCAAAGCTGTTAAAACAGTATGATTATAATTATATAAAGTGTATATGTACATAAACATGTATATCTTCAGTTAAGGACAGAAATAGCACTAATGACAAAGTCTTCAGCCCTCTTATTTCCACTTCCTATTTCTATGATTCAAAAAAAAATACATAAATGCATATACAGAGGGATAGATATAAACATATATTCCAATATGTACAAGATACTGTGGTTTTAAAAAAATTATCAAACTTTAATCCTATCGATATATTTTATGTAATCTCCACACACAAAACCATATTTTTCTAATACACAATGAAATGTATCTAGTATTTTGGAGAGAACCTGAAATTTGAGGTTTAAGGAAGTTTAATTTGAAATCCAGCCCTACACTAGCTTGTGATAACTTGTCTTATTTAAAATATGGATAATAAACATTATTTTTCAGTATTAGGAAATATACATGAGATATGCATGCAATATGACTGGTGTATTAATTACCTTTTTAATATAAATAATTGTGTTAGAAAAACCAGAGGAGTGTTCTGAACATATTCAGGAATACAAAACATTAAAGGTGCAATTTTTACTCTGGCATTGATTTTTTGTCTGACTCTCAGCTTCTCCATGACAACTCTGGAAATATCCCACAGTTTTCATGTGGATTAACCAGTAGTAGGCGGTTTTATGCTACTCAATTAAGTGTATTCAGGTGGTGAGTCCCCTATCTTACTAAGAAAATGATGTGATGTTCATTTAAGAAGATGCAACATCCATAGTCACCACAGGCATTTTGAACTGCCTACCTATAATGATAATTTATTTATTCAGCACCATCCACACACCTGATGCCTCTTGTACCCAGAAACATTCATATCTGGGAATAAACTTTCAACAAGTGACCACAGTACATAAAACAGAGAAAAGGGCTTTCAGTTTTTCCTATGAGTCAAGCTGTTTGAAAGCTTCCCTTGTTCTTATTTTAAAAAGGGGTTTCCTTTCATTAATCCAGTTTATAGTGTGTGCACATGTTTTATTGAAACAGAGTGCACTCTCATGAAAATGTCTATTAGACAAACAAATTCTTTTTTGTTTTTGGTCTTTTTTTCACTGTGGAAAATTGAGGGAAAATAAGAATTCTTTACAGATGGATTTATGTAAAAGCCCCTGTAATTAGAAGACATGATGCTGTTTATAAGGTAGTTTGATGGAAAAAATATAAATAAATTTCTAAAAATTAACCAAAAGAATAATTAATATATCCTGATGTTGCAAAATCAGAAATGACAATCCCTATGATTTGTATGCTCTCCTATTTATTTACATTACAGGAGAATTTAAAAAAAAATAAAAAGTTACATGTTTCTTTGCTGCCATATAGTCATATATTTAGAAAAACTCCTGTCTTAATTACCTGGGTCAAAGATAATAAGCACCAATAATTTGTGTGTATTTGCCAAAACAACCCTAGCTATTTGGTTGTTTTTCATTAGTTGGTTTCTATTGAGGAAAACTTAGAGTCCATTTTTTCCAAAGCATCCCTTTTATCACATCTTGGAGCAATTCATCCCACTTGAGTATTTCTTAGTGGGCAGCTCATTAATTTTCATGACATCTTTTATTGCTGAATAGCTCTCATTTAAAACACAGTAAAACAAAACCATCTATATTTTAAAATTTTTCCAAAACATATTTCCCTATCATTTTTTCTAAATCAATTATCCATCTATTATCTATTATCTATCTATACCTATAAGTATATATAGATACCTATATCTGTGTTTATGCAGCTATATTTATATATTTGTATCTATATCTTCATATAATTGTGAAGCTGTCAGATTACAGGAAAATTTATACACCAAAGAGGAAGGCAAAATCTTAAGTACAATAAGTGAATATTTGACTGAATGAGTGACACATGGAACAGTTGATGAATTAGATTTTGACAGGCTTATGGCAGCTACTTGCTAAATTTCCTATTGTTTAACCGTGGTGGATCGTAGAACTTGCTGAAAATAATATTGGCAAGAAAACTAGTACTCATATGATCTCAAAATCTCTAAGAACATAATAGTAAAATCAATGATTTCTGTCGAGTAGAAACGTTCTGTGTGTGGTATGGACTCAGAGACTCTGGGCTGATTCTACCTGTTAACAGAGTCTATGTTTCCATATTGTCTGGGTGTCTTCCAGGTTAAATTGGCTGAGCCTGGATTATATTAGTGGTTCTATAGTAGCAAAATTGCATCTGGAGACCATACGCACACTTTCTTTCTTACCAATTTTCACTTGGTTCTATTTATTGAACTTACAGAAGTGCTGAGTGAGTCATGGCAAGCTGCCTGTCAAGTGAAAGGTGCCATCCAGCCTGGCTGAAGTCTGCAAAGGGACTCAACATCTTTGTACTAAGTGGCTGGTAGGCAACAGCTTTGCAATTTCACAATTGCATATGTAAGCAATAAAATCACTTTTATTAGATGTACAAAATTTTAGTTGTTAGGGATTTTTGGTCATTTTATTTAATATGGGAATGCTTTCCATCTAACCTTCCACTGAGATGTCCATTCAGACTCTGAATGTTTTCTATACAAGGCTACATTAGTCAAACACTTCCATTGTTTAGCTGTTCAAATTGTTGGCTCTTTCTTAAATTTTTAATTCTAGATTTTTTAAAAAAAAAAAGTAGGAAAAAACTAGCCTATCTGCCAAAGTTACAAAGAGCCCGTAACATCTATGGGCTCTAGGTACAGGTGACTTTTTTTTAATCAAATTAGAAGTTTTATGGAATAAACTTATAATAACTTTCAGCTGTGATCTCGTCATCCTATAACACTGAATGTTTCTGAAAAATAACATTTCCAATCTTTTTACGTGATATCTGTCTTTTGCATTTCCTAAGCACTGAATTCAGGTCTTTACTCTAAATCAATGACTATCACTTGGGGTGGGGGGAGGACAATTTTGCTGCTGAGGGGACATTTTGCAATGTCTGGAGATATTTTTGGTTGCCATAACTGAGGATAATGAATGCTACTGGCATCCAGTGGATAGAAGCCAGTGATACTGATGAACATCTTACAGTAAACAGCATGGCCCCATAACAAATAATTTCCTGACTCAAACTGTCAATTGTTTCAAGGTTGAGACACAGTGATTGAAGGCAACACAGAATTAATCTAATTATTTTAACATATATACTTTTAAATTGAAGTCATATTATTTTCTACATTTATGAGAGTGTATTAAGAAACAGGAAAATGATTTGAGGAGTGTCATAGAGCTAGAAAATATCCCCCCATTGAACCCAGATTTCCTGGATTCATAGCCAATGCTTCATCTGCTTTATTCATTGGTATGTAAGACAATGCTTGTGTCTCATGCCAAAGCTATCATGAATTCAGGACTAAATCATGATTCTCCTTGTTGGTAATCAGTTCCAAGATAGTCAACCAAACCAGAAGAATTTTGGAAAACCTTTACCATGTTTTTACCTCTCTAGCTTTAGGATATCTACCTAACTATTCTACTTATAATTATTGCTAAAAATAATTCAATATTTCCTTGCTTTTCTACTTTATATCATGTCTGTCAATGACTTCTTCTGCATATCTTCCCTTCTTTTGGGTGGGAGGAGGGAAATGAGGAGTGAAAACTTTGAGTCTCCTGTATTTACTTAAGTCTGTGTCTAGCAAATGTTCATTCTTTGTTTTAAGTATTAATGCACCATTCCTTTATATATGTATTTAATAGATCACTTGTTACAAATTTGCACAAGAAGTAGGGTATAATTCTATAGGCCTATGGTCAATTTATATTCATAACTGTTAACTTTTCTTTAACAACAAGTAAGGAATCTTTTTTTCTTTTGTAATAACTCAGCAAAGTAACAGTTGGAGCAGAAGAGCTAGGTGCAGTTAAATGTCACTGATATTATCTGTGATAGTAAAGAAGCATTGAAGGCAAAAGTGGGACATGTGTCAGCTTCAATTTCTAGAGGGTATGGAAATATCTGTAGGATAAAGCTATGGGATAAACTCAAAATAAGAAACGCAAATTGTGAAACATAAGCTACCATTCTATTTTGGTTTGCAGTGTAATGTAAAAAATAGATTTTTTTATTAATAGAAAATCCATTAGAAGTTTGGTAGAGTCAACTCATAGTGACTCTTTAATCATACCTTCTCCACCAAGTTTGCATTCTGTTTGTACACACATATGCCAAAGCTTTAAAATTATCATAAATATATTTCTTACTCATCAGCATTTAACATTTTGTTCATGGAGACTGAAAGATGCATTAAAATATTTTTATATTTTTGAAAATACAGTCCAAAATTTCTTGTAAAATATCTATTTTGTTTAATAAAAATTGCTTTTGAAGATCGATGTAACTCTTCAGGTATTTCCAACTAGTCTGTGTTCCCCTCACTCTTACCCCCCACCTGCCCTCTAAATCCTTCTCCCTGATTTAGCTCAGCCACAGTCATGTCCAGGAAGATTTTTTTTTTCCCAATGCTGGCAACAAAAGTGAGAACAAAAAGCAGCCGAGGTGGAGGCTATCTGGCACCTAATACGAGAAGTGTAACGTGCTGTGAGGAAAATACAAGGATCTCGCCATAAGAAAGGTAGCCACTCTGATGCAGGGAGTAATAGCAATTATCCAGAAGAAGGTTTGGGCTCAGAGTCACAGCTCTTGAATTTGCTCTACTCAAACTTGTCCCTCCAGGCTGCTGTGATTGAGAAAACTGAATTCCCATCTGTTAGCATTATGAATGGTACCTTAGTACTAATGCTAGAAGACAATGCCCAAAGGCAAGTATTATTTGGCAAAATAATCCAACATCTACCAACAAGCCATTTTCCCAACTCTCTTTCCTATATCTTCCCAAGGGAAAAAATCCCTGGCAAGAAAAAAAAAAAATTAATCTTTGATGATTTTTTAAATCTCTATTTCTACACATTTTTCAAAATGCATTTACCTAATTTTTCCAAACATTTACTGTTGTTCTAACAACCACATTAGTGTTATTTGATCACTGATCATATATTTTCTTCTACTTATAATAGGATATGCTCTACACATATCTCAAATACCCTAAAATACATTGATAATCTTTAATATGGTTTGTCTGCTTATGATTTTTTAATTTTGAAAAAAATTAACATGATCCTTTTTAAGTTATTTTTAAATTCATATCTAATCTTTGAGTAGTCTATGAAAAAACAAATACTTCTTGTACAACAAACACACAGTGATAATCTACATATCATCCTACATTTGCCTTAATCAAGAGATCAAGTAACTATTTAGTGAGCATCCACAAAATTGCCTGTGGATGTGGTCAGAACAGAAGATGAAGAGACAAACAGTACAATATGTCTGCCCTTAGAGAGATTATACTCTTGTAGGAAACACCAAAAGCAACAACTACAACATAATGTTAAAACAAAACATATATATATATAAAATATTCTGTGAGCACAATAAAAGAGTATATTTAATTTTGGCTGTGTGGGAAAGGAAAGACTCTACAAATACAGAATAAACAATCTTGCTTTTCCAGAAAAATTCTAAACCACCCTAAAATCCTAAAAAACCTACAATCTTATTTTTTTGGTTTAATAACAACTTTGATATTATTAAGTAGACTTGTAAAATTATACAATCGTGGATAGATGAAGTATCATTGCTTTGTGTTGGTGTTCAGGAAACAAAAAACACTAACTAAATGAAAAAGCTGCTGTTTTCAATCATTTTCATGTCAGATTTTTCAAATGAAAAATACATCAATTTAAGCAGAGTCTTTTCTTGTTTGTATGTGTGGTTATTTTATCAGAAGCCCGTAATATGAGTATAGAATTCACTATCTCTCACTTTATTGTACAGACTATTATCTCTCAAAACAACTCATTTCATTTTGAGATAGCTGTAAATTTCAGCCCAGAAGCTTTTACAATTTTATTAAATTGCAATATGAAGGGTCCAAATAGAATTGCATTTTAATTATTTTTAATTAAATTTCAACAGATCCAAAACCAAGTTTAAAATGGTATGTTTTCTATCACCTTTTATATAATGGCTTATTCATATTTGTATCCATTCAAATCTAACTCAGTATCTAGCCAAAATCAAGCATTAGATATATAGTTATTTAAGCTTTTATATTTTGTGAAAAATGAGAAATTGAGCATTTCAAGAAATTCACAATTTACAATGGAAAATGTTAGGCTTGAGGCTTATAGTCATGCATATAATTTTAAATTGAAAATGCATAAGAAACAACATTTCTCATTTGAATTTTATAAAGACAAACCCACAGCAAGGTTCAGGTACACAATCTTCAGGAGTACTCCATAATTTGTTCAAATTTTTTTTTTTTCAGTTTCTTCTCAGATTAAACAGACTTCCTCTTTATCTGTTGCATCAGTGTATTCACTGGCTGTCCAAACTAATCAGAAGTTAACTTTACTAATTCACTAATTTACCTAACTAATCAGTGATTCCTTGAAATTAACAGACTCTTTTGTCTTATGTAATCTGGAATTAATTTGGTGATACATAAACAGTAAATGGAATCTGAAATAGTTCAACAAAATTCAAAATAAAATATTACCTTTATTGCCATAATTGACCTAATTTCCTTGACCTCCCAAGTCATTATTTCAAATTAAATTTTTTTTATTTCAAATGAATGAAATTCGAACTGATGAAATATCAAAAGGCTTTTAGACTCTATTAATACTTAATGTTCTTAAATGCAATACTAATGTATCTAAGCTCAAATTATTTTTATTCATTTTATATATGTATATATGTTGTTTTTGTTTAAGGTCTTGGATTTTAAGAATAATATTTTAAATTGCTTTTGACACTATCTTCTATTCAATTTCTTTTAGTCTTTTCTTACATATACTTTTATTTGGAATTTGGTTGTCATAGATTGCTTAAATATCTGCTAAACTAACTTCTAATTTCTGGGGCAGGGGGTGAATGGGTTGTGATCTTTCTGTTCTCTATTTAATATGTGTTCTCTTCAATTTCTGGAATATCATATTTTTCCTCAAGGGACAATTTTTGCTTTGTTTAGAAATTATTTGAATATGGGGCACCTCGGTGGCTCAGTTGGTTACGTGACTGACTCTTGATTTCAGCTCAGGTCATGATCTCAGGGTCCTGAGATAGAGCCCCTTGTTGGGCTCCGTGCTCAACACAGAGTCTGTTTGGGATTCTCTCTCTCCCTCTGCCCCACCCCCCCGCTCGCACTTGCACACACTCTCTCAAATAAATAAGTAAATAAAATCTTTTAAAAAACCATAAATAAAAAAAAGAAATTATTTGATTATATTAAGGAAGCAAAAGAGAATGACTACTATACACTCTTCATTCATAAGTAACACTTGACAATCAATACTCTCCATTCTAGGAAGAGTTGGCAACCAGTCTTCCATTTTACTGAGCATTCCCAAATGCCAAAGTGCAAATGATTTCTTCTGAGCTACCATTCCAGCTATTCTTGTCCTTCCCAGTCACATAATTACATTTGTTGATATGTATTTACCTCGGACGTAGATGCTTGCCTTCTAATCCTCTTAGTTTCAGGAATGGGGGAAGGGAAGTGCTTTATTATATATATCAGGGTACCCTCCATCTCAGTCCAGAGATCCCCTGGCATTTAAAACTGGCAAATCAGGGGCGCCTGGGTGGCTCATTCATTAAATGTCTGCCTTCAGCTCAGGTCATGATCCCAGGGTCCTGGGATCGAGCCCCGCATCGGGTTCCCTGCTCAGCGGGAAGCCTGCTTCTCCCTCTCCCACTCCCCCTGCTTGGGTTCCCTCTCTCGCTGTGTCTCTGTCAAATAAATAAATAAGATCTTTAAAAAAAAAATAAAAAAGGATCAGCTCTCTCTTCCGTCAGCCTTTACTGAGCATATCATTAACTATGGCTTCCACTGCCCTGCTTTATCAGTCAGCATACTTTGTTCTTCCAGGTATTTGTTGCAACCATTTTTCTATCAATGCCCCCCGCCCCGCACTGATGTTTTTTGTTGATGTGGACTTACATGGCTCTTAAAATAATTTTAATGAGGTTCCAGGAGGGCAAGTAGATAAACTGAGTTTGTAATCTTGAACCAGAATCCCCAATTACCTATTTAATACTTGTTTTCATTGTCTGACTCCTTGGCAAGAGAATCCTACTTATCTTTTCTTTCTCAGTATTTGGCATAGTGTTTGGCTCTCATTGAGCTGGCACTCAATGATATTCATTTGAGGAATTAACGTTTATCTGCAAAATGCTCCTTTACATTCTTACTGCTCTTAAGACCATGAAAGAAAGAGAGTCTCTAGCTAGCTAGCTATATGAATTCCTGTTCTTCTATAATTCCCTAACAGGGCATTCAAGAAAATGCCACTAAACTTCCTCTAATTCATCCCAATTTTGGTAGAACACATATCACATCATGGACTTTGGAAGGGGAGTAAATTATGAATACCAAAACGAAAGTATTTTTAGTGTGACTGAATTATTTTAAATGTTCCCAAATGAATCATGGAAGTGATCAAGAAATCTATAGATTTAGAATTCAAATAATTTGAATTTGAAAGAGGTTTTTTAAAGATTTCATTTATTTATTTGACAGAGAGAGAGAGAGTAAGCACATGTGCAGAAGCAGGGGGAGCAGCAGAGGGAGAGGGAGAAGCAGAATCCCCACTGAGCAGGGAGCTCGGTCTCAGGACTCTGGGATCATGACCTAAGCCAAAGGCAGCTGCTTAACTGACTGAGCCACCCAAGTGCCCTTTGAAAGAGGTTTAGAAGGAATTGGGCAATTGTGGGTGAAAACGAACAGATCAAAATTAAATTTAGGGCAAAAATCATTAGTACAACTTATATTTGTGCTAAAATCATATATTAGTGTATTTTCCTTAATTTATTCTAAACTCTAAACATATATATATATGTTTAGAGTATATATATATTCTAAATATATAAATATATATATAAATATATAATATATATATGTACTCTAAACATATATATATATATACACACACACACACGTTCTTGTAACATATTTTTGAAAACAGAATTGTAGTGAACATCATTTATGGTGATCAAATAGTTCAGGAGGAGGCTTGAATTTGTATTTATATTATAAAAATAATTAAAGATATATCAAAGACAATTGAGAATCTGCTATTCACAAAAGGTAGTTCTTGCAAAGTTAAAATGGTCATAGAAACAAGCACTCATAAGCTTGTCTAAGATTAAGCTGAAGTTCCAAACTGCAAAGCTACAAAGTTCCAAAATGTCCTGAATTACCCTTAGAAGTTATTAAAAGTAAAACTGATAAGCAAATTCAAAGTAAAATGAACCTTAAGAACAATAGCACAGCAACAGCTTTATACTACAGAGGTGACTATTTTGCTTTTGTCCCCAAATAATATTTTTTAGTAGTATAATCTTTGCTGGTCATTTAGTTATAGCTATTTAGTATTTGGTGATACTTGTCCTAAAATTTGCTGCTTACTGTACTGTTCTCTCCTACTATAAGGATTAACATTTTCTCTATTAAATTTCTTCCATTTTGATAGAATGCCAAGACTATATTCATCTGTGTTCCTTGGGAGGGATCAACTATCTCAGCCCCTTTCAGCAGAATCAGGAGTTTGTGGGCCAACTGAGCAATAGCATTTAATACGAGATGTTCAATGGTGAACATCCAGTGCATATCCAGGAGTATTTTAAGATAGACTTTTCCATTAATTTTCTTTCAATTATACTGAGTTACATTAAACCTTGTTGGATAACAGAAGGAATATAGTTTATGAAGCAGACTGTCCTGGATTTCAACCCTGGCTCCACAATTTCTGTTATCCTGGAAAATTTACTTAACACCTTTGAGATTTAGTTTCCACTTTGTGAAGGGCTTATGTGATGACTGAATGATAGTAGAGTATTTAGCACAGTGATTGGCATACTAGGCACATAATACATGCTATTTCTCTCCAGAATATGTAAAGGCAGCATAAAAAAAAACAAAAAACAAAAAACAAAACAAAAAAACCCCTTGTTTGAATACTCATTATCTCTGCTCAAGTAGGGAATTATTTCCTGTCAAAAAGACATTTTGTAATGCAAACAACCAAGGAACCCATAATGTATTTGCCACTTAAAACTCTACTTCCTTTACCATAACTGAAGGAAGTCAGCCCTCTAGGTAGGCTGAGCTCTCACAGGTTTAAAACTGTGGGAAAATAATCTTGAATGCAAGGAAATCAGGAAATATCTTGGTTTTGGAGTTAGCTCCTGAGAAAGCTAGTCATTAAGACTTTCCAAAGGACTTGCTGTAAACTAATTACATAACCAAGGATAACTGAGAAATAACCTTTGCTCCATTGTAGAGACCTTGGTTTCTCTAACTGGAGAAACTGAGCAAGTTGCTTAACATTTGTAATGTGTGACTATAGGGAGATATATATATATATATGTGTGTGTGTGTGTGTGTATATATAAAATCTATCTAAACATTTTATGTATAAATATGTATATTATATATAATATGTATATAATCTGTCCATACACTTATATATACATTTACAGAGGGGGAGGGAAGGAGGAAGAGAGGTGTCAATTCCTATCATTATCACTATGTTGCACTCAATAACTGATAAAAGGATAAAAAAAATCATAGCAGATGAAGTCCTAGGAGCAGGCAAACCACAAAATGTCAGAACAAATAGCAGATTTTATGTTTTTGGAAGATTTACCCGTTGAGAATGAAGATACATAATAATTCTCTGAGTTATTGAATCTATGTTCCTAGTTTCTGTTTCTAAAGAAACTCAGGCTGTACATTAGGAAATACTGTCAGAAGCCCAGTTTCATTGAATGAATTAATAAAGCCATTAATAAAGCTTGGACTATTTCCCACAGGTATGATCCTGTGATTCGCTTCAGAACTGGGCAAAGCTAGATGATGAAACAACTCACAGGTGAGGGTATGCAAAGTAGGAACTGATAGTACCTTATTTTCAGTAAAATAGTAAAATTGTGCTATTTAAAGATGCATTTTCTGTTACTGAATCCAAACAGAACTAGAAAATAGGGAATTAAAGTAAGAGAATAGGGGCACCTGGATGGCTCAGCTGTTAAGCGTCTGCCTTCAGCTCAGGTCATGATCCCGGGGTCCTGGGATCGAGCCCCGCATCGGGCTCCCTGCTCGGCGGGAAGGCTGCTTCTCCCTCTCCCACTTCCACTGCTTGTGTTCCCTCTCTCGCTGTCTCTCTCTGTCAAATAAATAAATAAAATCTTAAAAAAAAATCAAATAAATAAAATAAAGTTGAATTTTAATGTAATGGTGTTGTTTTTATTTATAAAAGCTATGTATTTGATTTTTGGAGCAGTTTTAGGTTTACAGAAAAATTGAGAGAAGGTACCAAGACCCCACATACCTCCTGCCGCATACACGCACAGCCCCTCCCATTACCAACATCCCCCACGAGAGTGGTACATTAGTTACAATGAATGAAAAGCTATGTATTTTTATTGTTGAAAATTTAAAAACTATAAAATCTTGAACATGAGAGGAAAAGAACACAAAGGAGAAGATGAAAATCACCTATAATGACATGTTGCAAAAAAGATTAAAATGTCAATGTTTTCAATATGTGTGTATATATATGTGTGTATTTTATATATTTTTTCCTCTGAAATTACTTACATATATATTCTTTTAAAAAAATTGAGAAAATTACATATAACTTTTAATCTGTTTTTTTCACTCTAAATATGTATTATGAATTGTATCTTAGTTAAATTCTCTTCTAGAACACCATTTTTAATGATTTTGTAGTATTTAATCATATGTCTGCAAAATAACTTATCTAACTAATATCTTTTCCTTTATTTCTATTTGGGAGCAATTGCTGTCAATTAGACTGTTATTCTCAAATCCTTGCTATCTTCTTCTAATAGGATTACTGATAAAAGCCTGTTGCCATGCAGTGGCTCTCAGTAAAGAAAGTTGAATATAAGCCCCTTGCCCCTTCCTCCCATTAACTTGGGCTACAGCTTTGGGACTTATTTTGAACAATGGAATATAGGCAAAAGTGTGATAATGCTTCCGTTTCCAGAAAATACTTTAAGTGGTGTCTAGTTTTAAGCTCACTTCTCTGTCATTGATATTAGAGTTTCTTCAGACTAAAATCAGATGGAAGACACATTGAATCCAGAAGCGGCTCATAGACACACAGCTGGGCTATAGCCTCATGTGCAATATATAAATGCTTGTTTTTACAAATGAGATTTTGAATTTTTGTATTACCAAGTTGACCAATGCAATTATTATATAGAATGTTGTAGTGACACTCTTCGTAGACTTATCTTTTTGTGTATTTCTTGTTTCATTGCTAAGTTTACATTCCAACAATCTAAACTGAAGCTTTAAAAGATACTCATATTTTTAAGGTCTTTAATTTGAATTGCTAAATTTTATTCAGAAATATAGTAATCATCCTACTTCATCAAAATGTTTGAGAATACTCATTCTGCTGCATCATAAAAGGGGGGGAAGGGGATTAAAATAAGTGCATATAACGTGATCTATCTACTGATGATGGCATCTTTAACAAAAATTAAAATATATCCACCTGCAATATTTTACAATTTTCATTTTTTCCTTAATTAGGCACTTAAATATTTCTCCTGAAAGCACACTGTAATATATGTGTCATAATACTCCTTGGGAAAAGATTGTATTTGACACCGATGGCAGATTTTATTGTCCCATTGAATGCTGATTCATTCCCAGATTGATGGACCCGAAAACTTTAGGAAATATCAAAATATCTTTCTTATCCTTGTATGAAATAACTGAAACATGACTCTTATTCTTAGCATGAAGGCATGTAATTGAACACTTTGTGCATCGGAGGATGCATCATTTGCTAAAGATCCCAGGAACATCAGTAGAGTATTAATTAAAAGCATTAGGGGTACTATACCACTAGCAAATGTCATTAATTCTTCACTTGTGCCAGTTTCAAGTTAGGCCATTCTTTGGTCTATATACCTTAAGTACTATGTACAGTGTAAATAGAGTAAGAAGTTATGCAATCATAGAGCCATAACAAAGCTGCTAAACCAGGGGTAAGTGGTCTTATTCTTGGTTTCAATCCAAATTATTAAGGCACTGCATGGTAAACAATGAAAGAGACATTGATTAAGCAAACATTATTTGTCAGCTACTATGCCAGGTGTTTTACAAATATTGATATAGCTGTTAATTCTCTCCCTCTAAAGATTCTCCTTTTAGAAAGAATGCTCCCCTTCCCTGCCAAGGGTATAACTAGAGATTAAAACGCATCACGCTACTAATAACATTTCTTACAGCTAGATGTGGCCATTTAGTCATTAGCATCCGAGCTTATGCAATGTTCACAATTTCCATATCATGTTTTTGTATAAGAAAATCACTTGCCTTACACCTCTTTATTTCTTCCCATGTGGTGAAATGAAGTCATTGTGTTGTGAGCAGCAATAACGATGTAGGTGACAACAATAGAAAATAGGAAATGAATGAATGAAGGCTAACAAAGAAAAATAAGAGAAGGAGGTTGAACAGCTGAGTCCTGAATACCTGTAGAACAAAGTACAGATCCACTGTCAACCACTTGTCCATTTATGAATATGTACTACGAGACAAAAATAAACTAACCTGGTTTAAAACACTTAATTTTTGGATTTTTTTCTTAATAGTATGGTTTATATTATTAGTTATTCAAAAAACTAATCCCTTGCCATTTTTTTTTTTTTTTAATCTCTGAAATATGTAGTACTGGCTTAGAACTTGGGAGGGCAGGGAGTGTTGCAGATCGAAGAGCTGGTGATCCTCATTATGTTATTGTAAACACTTGGTTACACTGCTGTTTGTTAACCTTGAAGGCAGACCACATGCCCACTGAGATTAGACTATAGCTATAGAGGAAATGAATGAAAATTCAATAACTTGAAGTCTTTCATTGGTTGGGAAAAGTTATTCAAATGTGATTAGCAGTAGGTATTATTCTTATTCAGATATTTACTCTGAGACCTCTTATTAAGAATTTCAGCCAGATATTGTGAGTCAGACCCATGGCAAAGATTAGTCTAAGGGAGGTGTTTCAAATGGCTTACTGCTTCACATAGCATCATTAAATCCATGATAGGTAGATGATCTAAGCACAGAATTCAGTAAACAAAAGAAGAGAATTAGTAGGCTTAAGATGATGTCAAGAATAGACTTTAGGTTTTGTTACTCAACAGTGGAAGTTTTTCTAAATAATCAGACTTTAAACCTGCTCTATAATTTTACTGCCAAAGAAACAAGCCTGAATTACAAATTATCTGTGATTGTTTCATTCCTATAAAAGCCCCCAGACTCCCAAACCTGCCCTAGCAGGAACTAAACTCCAAAAGTTCACCATCCCCTGGAAAAGACACACAATCTAATACTAACTTAAATTTGGCTACACAGAAAAATGATGCATCAGTCAGTGTAGATTGAGTTTTGTTGCAAAATCAAAATCTCTGTAGCATACACCACCACCACCACCACCACCAACAACAACAACAACAAGTTTTTATTTTTTGGACTTAAAATGTTTGATGTGAAATTAGACATCTCTCCAGGGCAGATAGCTCCCATGTCAATAGATGTTTCCACCATCATAAAGATGCTTCCACATATTTCACTGACCCAAGAAAGTTATGTGGCTATTTCAAAAAGGCATGGAAGAACAATTTTCTTTCTGCCTATAAGTAGAAGTATGCTCATTAGTATTGTATATTAATAATATCTACCCTGAATAAATAAGAAAATCTCTCTTCAGGAGCAAAACCAAAAGACATAGAGAACAAGATACAAAGATTTCCAGAGACAAGAATCAGATAGAGCCAGATGGGCTAACAGAAGAATTTGCTCTATTGATACAACAGGATTCTCCTTAATTCCTGCCTATAAGGAATTGCTAACCAAATGTGTTTCCATTTTTCCTTCTTCCTAGATCAGTTTCAGAATTATATGCAAAGTGATGGAAGAGATAATCACATGGTTCAGAGATCCCGGATTTTGAAGTGGATGAAGTAACTGCATAGGATTTTATATTTTCCTCATTGGAGGAAAATTGAAGACATTTACAGAAAAAGCTAAATGCAACCTTCCTCCTGTTTGACTGAACCCCTAAGATTTTAGTTAAGTACATGACCACCTATGCTATTACGGGTCCTCTGAGATGCATATGATAGGGCAGAATTAGATGTGAAGGAGATATGGCTCCCACATAATTGGAAATGGTTTAAAAGATTGCAAAGAGCACCTTTAGATTATAATACAGTGTGTCTGTGAAGGGAAGAATGGAAGGTAAAATGACTTGGGTAATAAGAGTCTCAGAGCTGAGTGAGCCTTTGAGAAAGTATATGCCAAACCAATAAGGAGCACCCTCCCCCCCCCAAAAAAAAACTATTTCCCATTAGAGAAATTCCAAGTTAAGCAGAAATGGTCTACCTACAGTAACCCCACAAGTATAATAACTGGCTTGGTACAGGCCAAGGAAAGCATGACATTGACTAGATTGCTATGGTGAATCCAAGTACATCAACTTAGATGCTGTCAGCCAATTACATTCCTCATGGCATTGTCTCTTAAAGGGAGATCTGAGTCATGTATTTCCATAACTGACACATTACTTAACTACAAACTACCATCATCAGTCTCTCTTGAAGCTAGGATTGGCCATGACTGATTTGGTCAATGGAATAAAAGAAGTGATTTATACAACTTAAGTACAGCATTTTATAAGGCAATTTCTTGCTTCCCATTTCCTCAATTCCCTCATTATAAAGGTTAAAATTTGGATGATATGTGAAATAAAGTAAGACCTTAATTGATGATAAATCAAAATGATATAAGAAACTAGAATCTCTTTAAGACCTTCAGGTGGGCTATTGCCATGCTAGTTTAACTGCCCATTCCTAAATCAACTGCCCATCTCTAGACTGTTATTTGAGAGACAATTAAGTTTCTATCTTATTTGGGGCAGAGATCTTGGAGTCTCTTTGTAATAGCAATTAAAGCTATCTAATACAAAAACAAAACAAAAAACAAACAAACAAAAAACACCAATGCTCTAATGCCTTATATAAATACTACCCTAATATAAAAGCAGAGGTAACCAAATTCAGAAATTAATTTTCAAGTTTCCGTCACTAGTAATCAATAGAACTTGTGCTCAAATTCAAATTGTAGAACAAGCCGTAATCAGAAATACGATTAGTGCTTAAAACTCCTTCCTAGATTCAGACAACTGGAGTTCAAATTTTGGCTCTACTATTACTAGTTGTATAATCTTTGACAAGTCATTTAACCTTTCTAAACCTCAAGCTCCTATCTCTACTTTGACATGGTCATTATTATTGCATCTATTTCACAAGATTATGAAGCTTAATTAAATAAGAGGACAATATTCCTGATAAATATAATGTAATATTAATCATAATTGTTCAGTGTTATTAGCATTTTCTTTCTCTACCCCTGCCATTACTCTCTTGTTCCCTAATTGTTCTAACCCCACATTATTTGTAGGTCCACAAATATGATTGCTAACATTTAAAAATAACCCCAGTAATAATTCTAAATGGAATTATCCTCTATTTTTCTATCTGTATTTATTTATATGAACTATGAGTGTATTTTATTAATTTAAAAGGAACCAAAATGACAGGAAAGTTGAAGGGGTGTGGAGAGACGTCAGAAAAGAAAGTTCAAAGTATTTAGGGGACAATTAAAAATGTCACAAACAATGAACTAGCTATCAATAACCATACAGGTCTGTTAACAAAATATGACAAGTGACTCAGATAAGTCATCAGGAAACACAAAGGATGCCAAAGCTATTTGCTGGTGTGGGAAAAATATTATCCATGGGGGGAAAAAAATGTTAGGAAAAGTAAGGGGTTTTGTTTGAGTGATTGTTCAAACATATTTTTAGGAATAATGGAAATGGGAAGGGATCATATATAGATTCCATAGGAGACCAATTTATCACTCATATCTGTTAAAATCAATGTGTTTTAAATATATTTATTTATGTAAAATACTGAACTCTGAGGATACTGATACAGGGAAAGGAGACAATAAAATGCATACATAGTTTATGACAATGAGTTTTCCAAAGAACATCTTTAAAAAACCCCTAGTTTTAACGGGGACATTGGGTTAAAAGTGCATTTGGCATCTTAAGAAGAGGACTGAAATTGATTTGAGGTGTTTCTATTTAGAGGAAGCATGTTCTGGTACAGATTCATACACACCATCTGCAATTAAGCACACAAATACCTACGATCTATGAAAGGTTAACTAGACTCTCTTGATCCACATTATTTTCTTTTAAATTACAGCTCTAAATGTTTTTAACCATCTGATCATTTAAATTCATTCTTTTTTATTTTCATATTTGTCTTCCATTAAAGATAAACCTTAAGATCTACATTGGTTCTGGTTTGAGCAGAATGTGGCTATCATGATCAAAAACCTATACTATTTTCTTGTTTAGTTGTATGAGGTGTTGCAAAATAGATTAAACTGACTCAGCATCTTTGCTTCTTTCTCTCAAGTAAAAGTAGAAATATCCAACCCCACAGTAAAAAATCCCACCATCTCTACACTGTATCTTATCACTTCCTTCCTATGCTTTATACTAAGTCTTTCTCATTATTATTTAATCATACCCTAAATTTTGAAGGAAAAAAAAAAACTCTCCCTTAAATCCACATGTCTGTTGGATATAAAAACAGTCCCTGACTGTATGGTTGGTTCAATTTATGATGGCTCGAATTACAATTTTTCAACATTACAATGGTGCAAAAGCAATACTCATTCAGAAAGAACTATACTTTAAATTTTGAATTTTGATCTTTTCCCAGGCTAGTGATAAGTGGTACAAGTATTCCTTCACAATACTGGGCAGTGGCTGTCAAGCCACAGCTCCCTGTCAGTCACGTAATCACAACTAATACAACTGCTCTGGACCCATATAACCATTTTGTTTTTCAATTTCAGTACACAATTCAATAATTACATGAGATTCAACACTGTATTATAGGTTTCATGTTAGATGAGTTTGCCCAACTGTGGGTTAATGTGAGTGTTCTGAGCATGTATAAAGGCTAGGCTAAGCTATGATGTTCGGTAGCTTAGGTATCTTAAATGCATTTTCAACTTATGATGAATTACCCCTAAGTCAAGGGAGATCTGTAATTGTCTCTTTCATTCACACCTAGGAGACCAATCATCTCTTTCATTCCCATTAAATCTTGTTTCCAACTATTCATCAATTCATTTCTCAAATTCTTGCAACCTGGTGTCTACACTCAAGTTTTAAACTGAAACAAGTCTGGTTAAAGTTGTGAATGATCACTCTGTAGGAAAATTGACTTTTCAGTTGCTATCTTTCTTGTTTCTCTTTGATTAAACACTATCAACCACTTTTCCCTCTTCATGTGCTTTTTTGCCTTGAAATTTGGAATAACATCTTCCCACATTTCCCCTACATACATAGTGTAGTGAGTGGGGGGAGCGGCAGAGGGAGAAGGAGAGAGCCTCCCCGCCAAGCACAGTGCCTGATGTGGGGCTTCATCTCATGACCCTGAAATCAAGACATGGGCCAAAATCAGGAGTAAGATGCTTAACTGACTGAGCCACCCAGGCACCCCAACTTATTACCTCATTTACCCCAGAATCTCTTCCTTTTCTGGTATTAATGGTAAAGGACATTGTGTACTAGCCAGTGTCTAAAGCCAGAAATCTAATTTCAGTTGTAATTATACTCTCCCTTTCATCCCTGCATCCAATGAGGGAAGTCCTCTCCAATTTCCTTGAATCCCTTGACACTCATCTTACAAGACAGTCACCTCTCACCAGATTAATTCCACAGCCTCTAACTATTCTTTCTGTTTGTGGGTTTTTCCTATATGTTCCTTTTGTCCATTCTTCTCCATTCTATACATTGTTGTCCCAATCTTCTTTCTACCAATATGATCATATCATTCCCTTTCATAGTTCTTTGTTGATGAAAGGATCAATAATAACACAAAATAAACTAGAAAATTTTAGGAAGAACATATTACCATAGATATTACATAAATAACTATGTCAAATTAACAGATTTTATATGAAAACTAGGCAAGTAGATAGAAATAAAATTCCCCAATGATCCTAGAACATATCTTGTGTCACAAAGCAATTTCTATCAAAACTGCAAATAGTTTTAATGTAATGCAATGGGAACTGGGTTGGAGGTATAAAGAATCCAGTGAAAACTTTAATCATGTTCTTGTTTCAAAGCATTGCTATAAAAATAGAATATGAAAAGGTAAAAGCATTTTGCACTCTATATAAATAGTTTCAAACATAAATGTCATTTTTATCCACATCACTTTTCTCTATCCTCTTACACTAACTCATTATGGTTATGGTTTCCTTGTTTCTTCTATCCCTACTCTTTGCGGTAATTAAAACCTGATTCTCTCCCTAAATCTTTAAATAATCTTTTTAAAAATCACTGTTCAGGATTATTTAAGACTTCCTAGAATATAACAACAGCTGTTTCACATTTTCTCCCTGTCAGTCCCCTGCTATTGTGTTAGCAACCTAACAACACATTATTTTAACTGTTCAGAATCCAGGACCATCGAGTCATTTAATGCCTATGCAGACCTCTTCTTTCTTGCCACATTAGGAACTAATATTGTATATCAAACACCAAAAAAAGGATCTTTAATTCATGTATAACACCTGCTTCTCTCATCTTTCATTTTACATTTGTTCAGATCCAATTTCTACTCTAGAAACAGTTGTCATATAGTATGACACCAAATATGTATTATTGAATGAAGTCAAATCAAGAAGTGCATTGAGCCCCTGTTATGTGCTCTGCTTGTGGTGTGTGTTACAACTAAAATAAGGATAACTGAGTCAAGACTATGGAGAAGTTAACATAACAATACAGAGAATATGTATATTTTAAGGAAATTAGCACTAACTTGGATAAAGTTGGATATAGATTAGAAAGGAGATTGGTGGTAGGAGAAACTGGAATAAGTTTATATTCCACACAATATAAGATCAGGAAGAAATGATATTTTTAAAAATTTTGCTCATTGTTCTTTTTGTATGATTTTTAAAAATTCCTTTATTTTTCTCACTGGTTAGAAGAATACCTAGCACATAATGGACACTGATTTTTTTTTTTAATAAATTGTTTCCCCAAGAGATGAAAGACAAATCTTTTAGAGGATATGAAATCTGAAAAAAAAAATGAATAAAACCCTAAAATTTCGATGATCAGATATGGAAAAGGACAAAATTCTAGGTTCATAACAAGGCCCTCTCCTACCAGTCCCTCATTCTACTACTGAAGAAAAGCAACACTGGATAAGAAATCCATTTCTTTCCCTTTGTTATGGAAATAAGGATGGTGGGAAAGTCAGAAATACAGTTAGCTACACAAGCTTTTGAAAGGAGATTGAAGAATCTCTACCTATTCAGACAGCAAGGGAAAATAGTAATGATTTTCGAAGCAAAGTAAGATCATGGGTTGAATTATATTTTCACAGGTTAATTACATGAGGAATCTGCAGGCTTGAGGGGAGAAATATGTAGAGGAAGAGACCATTAGTGAAACATGTCAAAATGTAATTCTATCTCAGAGATAGTTTAAAATAAAAAGGTCAAGACTAAACTATAAATCCAAATACCCCCACATTCTAAGTAAGCTGCCAAACCACCTAGGCAGGATATGCTTAAACAGTATGAAATGGTTTTGCTAGCATTAGTCTTCCATCCTCCACCACGTACAGGAAAGGCAAAAAAAATCATGGGGTATTTGATGAAACTAGAGAGTGAAGCTTCTTCATAAAAGAGCTGTTAGTGTAGTACATAATATATGGATTATTTCCACCAACTCCAGTCCAATGAAAAAATGTTAGAGAACAAATTTGGAGATCTTTTTAATAATTCTTGATCAATAGAGTTGAAGCTATATTTGTAATTCCTCCTCAGTCGCACATTTTTCTTTCCCCTTCAAAGCTAAATATTACTGCATCTGTTTTTTATTATTTATTGCTTATGCTCATGTCCATATATGCACATATCTGAATACATATATGTACATGCATGCATGTACAAACAACGATAAAACATTTTTTGTGTATATAACAAAACTCGTTGTCATAATATATGTTTGCAACATTTTTTTACACAAAATTGCTTTTAAGATTTATCCATTTTGGTAAATATAAATGATGTGTATTCACTTTGTTGCTGTATGATGTTCCATTGTATAAATATTTCATAACTGATTTATAGTTTCCAATCTTGAAGTCTATTTCATTTGTTTTCTTTTCTATCACAAATAAAGTTGAAATGAGTAACACTGTACTCCTTTCATTATACAAGTATAACAAAGTTTTTCTAGGATATATTGGTATCAGGGATTTTTCTCGGTCTTTGGATATGAGTATCTTCTAAGACTTTCCTGCTTGCATTTGATTATAATGATACTTGTGTCATATACTCATTTCCCAGAATGTTTAAGCTCTGTTTCTGAACTTTCTATTTTATTGTATTAATCTATTTGCCTATCCCTGGTCCAACATCAAAAGTCTTGAATTTTATAGATTAAATTTGTGTCTTAAACCTTTATAGGTCATATATTTTCTCCTTAGGCTCTATAACTAGTGTCTGGGCTATCCATGGCCTTTAAAATTTCACATGAACTTAAAGAAGGTTTTAAATTTTAATGAAGAAAAACAAACTTTGGAGTTTTGATTTCATTGCTTTGAATTTATAGGCTAATATATAGAGAATTGACATCTTTGGAATATTGAGCATCCCCATTCATGAACACATTTTCCCATATAATTGTCTTATTTTAAAGCATTCATTAAAAGATTATATATACCCATACATATCCTGCCTTTTTTGGTTTATTCCTATGTAGTGAAAAATGCTATTACTATGGATGAATGAGATATTTTTAAATTATACTTTCTAATTTGTAAAATATTTTTATACAAGTGTATATCCATCAACTTGCTGTGTTCAGTAATCAAAAATTTTGTTAGATTTTTTATTGGAAATAAGTATATTATCTACAAATGAAGAAAATTAATCATTCCTAATATGTGTATAGTTGTTGTTGTTGTTGTTGTTATTATTACTACTACTATGACGACGATGACAACAATGACGTATCTAGGGTTGCCCATGTAATAACTAAAGAAGTAAAAGCATTGATATTTTTATTTTTATTGATAATAAGGGAAATATTTCTAATAGCTCTCCATTTACTAAAATGTGTGCAGTAGGGTACCTGGCTTGCTCATTTGGTGGAGGATGGGACCCTTGATCTTGGGGTTGTGAGTTTGGGCCTCATGTTTAGTGTAGAGATTACTTAAATAAAAATAAACAACTTTTTTTTAAGATTTTATTTATTTATTTGTCAGAGAGAGAACACAAGCAGGGGAACAGTAGAGGGTGAGGGAGAAGCAGAGTCCCTGCTGAGCAAGGAGCCCGATGTGGGACTTGATCCCAGGATCCTGCGATCATGACCTGAGCTGAAGGCAGAGGCTTGACCGACTGAGCCACCCAGGTGTCCCAAAATAATAACTTAAACAAAAAAAAAGTAAATAAATCAATAAAATGTGTTCAGATTTTGTTTCGTTTTGTTAAACTAATTAGGGAGATTTACTTTTATTCCTTCTTTGTAAAAATTATGAATTTGATAATAAGTATGCAATATTTACCAAATGATTTTTTGCACATGCTTAAAAATTATCAAATTTTTATATTTTAATTTGATAATAAGATAAATTTTACTACTAGAATAAAGATTCTAGCGTTAAATATTCCTCTCTTTCCTGGTTCCTCAAAACATATGCACCTTCATTGTGTGTGAGTCTCATTCATACTTCTGAGTTTCTATCATTGCATGGAATTTATTTTTTTCCTCCTCTAAAAACTTATAAGATTATATCACTTCACCTCAATTATAAAATTTCTTCTCAGACCTTTAGAATCCATGCCAATGCCAGGTTTTCTTAATTGATGTTGCCTTTATAATCATTACATCATAACTTAACTTATATAGATAACCTCTTCGTTAAATTTAAAATAAACTGCTTGAAGGAACAAACCTTGTCTTAGATTCCTATGCATCTCTTCCATTTCTAGCCTACTGTGGTGTAAGTTGGATAATAAACATTGCACTGGGGTGCCTGGGTGGCTCAGTTGGTTAAGCCTCTGCCTTCAGCTCAGGTCATGATCCTAGGGTCAAGGGATCCAGCCCCACATCGGGCTCCCTGCTCAGTGGAGCCTGCTTCTCCTCCCTCTGCTGCTTGTGCATGCTCTCTCTCTGTCAAATAAATAAATAAGATCTTAAAAAAAGAAACAACAAAACAAAACATTGCATTGGGTTGATTAAAAGAGAACAGAAATAGTAATAGAATATGTAAATGGGGAGAGGCACACACATAGAAAGTTATGTATTTGAGAGAAAGGAACAAAAGTAGGAATAAAATGTTTTAAAAATAGCTTAAGATAATGACCAAGACAAAAAGATAAAGAGTAGAAGAATATTTAGTGGATATTGGATATTGTTTGAAATGATTTTGGGAAAATTTGATTTTCTATTATATTGATTTTCTACTATTGCCATTTGTCCACTAAAAGGAAAAAAAAAAGAGTTCACAATTCAATAGCTCTTCTCTGAATGTGGGGGCAATGAAAAGGGTACTAAATAGATATAAAGAGGTATATTTCAAACAAATTTCTGTCATTAATTATTTGTTTGATTCTGAACAAAACACCAAATAGGTTATCTCCTAGTCCTTTTTTCCACTGGTATGGGATTTAGAGTTGACTTATACCAACATTTCTTAAAGTGTGTTCTTTGGAACAGCAGTCCCATAAAATATTCCTCAAAAAAATGTGTATATGTGCAGATAGATGGATAATTATATATATGTATGTATATATATGTGTATATATATACATATATAAAATTCACACACACACACACACACATATATATGCACGTGTGTAGTCACACAAAAAGTACACACACACATACATTTTTTTTCCCTGGAATTGCTGCCTACCATATCATCCCTTACAGACTTACAATACACCTGAATATGTTATATAAGATCTGAGAATTCCTACTGTAAAGAAATTTTGACCGTTTGATCCAACATTTTGAAAAGGTACTTGTAAAACACTGAACAATGATATCTTCAAGGTCACCATTATATCATTGTTGTTCTTATTTGACAATTCTACTCCAAGCAACCTATTTTGAGGGAGAATAGCTATTAAACTGTAGAAACAATGTCCCACATAATAATCTCATTACTGCAATTACCCTAACACATATTCCCAGGCCAAAAGTTCTTAATTTTTAAGATAGACAATCAAATTGAATACAAGGCTATCTAAAGTAGTCATAGTTAAAATAATAAAAAAAATCTTGGGCTCGATTATCACATTAAGAATCAAGGGAGATGCCTGGGTGGCTCAGTTGGTTAAGTGTCTGCCTTTGGTTCAGGTCATGATCCCAGGGTCCTGGGACCTAGGTCCACATCCGGCTCCTTGCTCAGCAGGGAGCCTGTTTCTCCCACTACTTGTGCACTCTCTTCCTCTCTCTCTCTGACAAATAAATAAAATCTTAAAAAAAAAAAAAAGAAAGAAAGAATCAAGGGCTCACTCGTGCATATCTCAAGAAACAGCAAAAGATATGTTCAACAAATGTATGTTGGGTTCACTAACATATACATGGATTATTTGGAAACAAGCAGACATTTTTGTATTTGCACATAAATCTTTTGATTAGGATATTCCAGAAAACTGTTCCTTTTAAACATGATATAGTTAAAACTTTATGCATCTATATATTGCTTTTACAATAAAATTAAGCAAAAGTAGAAAAAAAAACCTAAGTGTTACATTTTTTTTAAGATTCTTAAATTTATTCCAGAGAGAGAGAGAGAGAGAGAGAGTGGGAGTGGCAGAGAGAATCTCAAGTAGACTCCCTGCTGAGCGCCAAACCGACATGGGGCTCGATTTCACAACCCTGAGATCATGACCTCAGCCAAAATCAAGAGTCCGACGCTTAACCAACTGAGCCACTCAGGCACCCAAGTGTTATGACTTTTTCAAAATATCTTGAGGGGTGCCTGGATGGTGCTGTTGGTTAAGCATCTGACTCTTGGTTTCGGTTCAGGTGTGATCTCAGGTCATGATCTCAAGGTCTTAAGATGGAACCCTGAATAGGGCTCTGTGCTCAGTGTGGAGTCTGCTTAAGACTCTCTCTCGCTCTCCCTCTGCCCCTCCATGCTGCTCTCTCTCCAAAATAAATAAATAAAATCTTAAAAAAAAAAAAAATATCTTGAGCATTGATGTTTCAGATTTTTTCAGCAAAAAATGAGGGTACAGAATGAAAACATGATTTAGGATTCCTTAAGAGATCGTCTGAGCACTTTCAAAATTAGAAAAATTACCTTGATTTTTATCATTTCATTTTAAAGAAAATGTTTTTTTATTTGCTAAAAAACATATAATTAGTGATTTTTTATCATGTACATTAAGCTTTAGTTATGATAGGTAAGTTATAAGAACTCCAGTCTTATGCAAATGGATTGAAAGAAGGAAAAGCAATCAGGAAAAAGAACATTACAAAGACAGAACAAGAGATTTTCATTATCTTAAGGAGCAAATAATATCTGTAAAGGATAAAGAAACAACAAAAAAAGAAAGTTTAAAGATAATAGGTGTGATTTCTTTAGGTTAACTATCCAATTCATAAATGATGATGAACAAAGGGAATTGGAAAAAAAAAAAAAAAAAGGGAATTGGGAGGCCTTGGAGACTTCACAATGGCCATAATAGAAAAGATTGAATGTGTTCAGTTTCAACTGGAGTAATTACTACAATCTATTTTTATCATGTGATTATCAGTATTTTATCTCATTAGGCTGTAGAGCTTAATAATACTTAAGATAGACAATCAAAAGGTGAAGGTAAAAATGGGTACACATTGTTTTCTATGTTAGCCAACATGGGGAATAAGGAGTCTAGAGAATGTTATTACCACTCAGGAAGGTAAAGAGAAGCAAGGCAGTCTCACTGCCATGCCAGGAAGAGCAAATAGTGACCTTCTCAATTTTCATATCTCTGGGATGCCCTGTGAAGTTTCTGTCTCCTTGTATCTACCACGTGCAATATTTGAATTATCTAATGAAATTTTAGCTTGTTATTACTCAATGACTTATATTCCACAATGTTGATACCACATTTATTCTTAGTTATGAGGATCACAATAAGAGTGGTATTATTCACATTGAAAGGTATACAAGGAAAATAAATGGTTCTGAAAAATGTTTGAAAAACAACTGTTGGAAAGCTGAGTCTGCTAGTCTGAAGATGAAATAACTCAAAATGGAAGGAGCGGAAGGATACCATGGTTGCTTCAAAGAGTTAAAAATAGACTAGTAGGAGTGAGACCAGATACAATGATCACTACAGATATAACTAGACCTAAGCAAGAGGGTTAACGATTTCCATGTAAGACAAAGATATATATATTCTAGCTGTCTGCCTGAGAAAGCAGTGAACTATCATTGGTGGTCTCAAAGCAAGGCCTGACAAAAACAGACATTTGCAGAGGAATTAAAGATTAGAAAGTTAATATTTTTTAGGATCTCATCTAACCCTGATATACTATAAATCTTAATTTGTGGTTAACCTCTGCAAATTAGGTCTAGACATCTAAAAGAAAGCTATATTCTCACTCTATAAATGTTCTACTCATTCACTGGTGTCAAATTATGGAATCAGCTTGTTTCTTTCTTTGCATTACTTGCAAATAAAGTTTCTTTAGGGTAAAGTCGTTAATCTTTTTAGCTTTGTTGTAAATCTGTCATCCCAGAAGGGTTCTTTTATTTTGGTAGAATTTGTATTTCATCTAAAACTTTGGGAAAAATGAATTCTCTATCACATGGTGAAATCTGTAGTTTAATAATTCATCAAATGTGAGTCAACCAATAGATCTTTTGAACCCTCCCTTTTGCCTTCACTGGAATTCTTTTGGCCTTTGTTCTGCACCATAAAAAGGGTCTTAACATGTGGAAGAAATCACCAGAAACTCAAACAAGATTTTATTCTTAGACATGTAAACTTGAACAAATTCTTGACAATGACAGGGCTATCAACGGAATATGGCATGCATCTGGGCAGGTTCTCCCAGATAGCCCCCCAACTGACTGATCTTCAGGCAAGTTAATGGACCCCAATATAAGTAAGCAATGTTTGGCCAGTCACTTTACATAGTGCAGTCAGCCAAAGATCCAGATGTCGCTTCTGTTGCTGTTTACTCTTGCTGAAAAAAAATGTGTGTCAAACAAGTAACTGGGACCTGAAGCTATACTATTCCCTCTACATCCATTGTACTTTTCATTTTATTTCTACAGAAAAGTTGGAATAAAAAAAGCCAAAGTATCATACATCATGTGGAAAATATTGGGAATTAAAAAGTGCAGTGACTAACCAATTGCGTTTCTAGCTCAAAACAACACATTAATCCCTTGCTAGTGTTCAGTGTATTTGACTAGTGTGCGTGATACTCATTCATTGTTGTGGAAGTCATGTTTCTTCTCCTGTGGCCTTACCAGCATTATCTAACTTCATACCTAATGATATGCAAAGACATGCCTAATACATCTGGCCACATCAAAACAATAAATCCCCTTGCTGTACATGATGTTAACACACTCAAGTTTCAATCCTCATTAGTACAAGTGAATAAAGTAATTTATCATAAGAGTTTGTTAGAATGTGTTTTACCTATTGTGAGCTGCTTAAAAAACTGGTGATAAGATTCTCAATTATGAATATTAAACAGACACCAAATTTTGCCTGGAGTTTTATTCCAGAGTACTATTTTGCCAAATCACATTCAAGAAGGTAGGAATTAATTCTAGTGTATGTTTTAATAAAGATGGTTAATTTATACTGGTTTTGGAAAAATAGGTTGCAAACTAAATCAATTTTCAAATTTCATATGTAAATGTAGATTTATATACATATGAAATTTACACATAATGCTATAAACATTCTTACCCTACATAAACAAATTTCATTTTACTGTTCCTTAAAATGAATGTTTTTATCATAAAAATTATTCTTCAGTAATTTAAATTCTACTGAATTATGTTTATCTATATTTCAATAAATTTATAAATATTTTAAAAAGCAATTAGTTGGAAGATGCTTAACAGAAAATCAATAAAATATGCCAATACACATTTTTTTCTATTTTAAGTAATTTTAGAACTATACTTAGCAAGGCTATATTATAAGCATTCATAGTGAATATCAATTATTTAGGGAAAAAAGAGCACTATTCTTCTTAAAAATCTGACATTTAACTTTATTAAATAAATTTTAACTTAAATTTATTTTTTTAAAGAAACTGTTTTTGAATTTCAAACAAGGACTCTCTGCTCATCCCCATATGGCTATTAATTTTTCCAAGAATAAGGCCCAAAACCCTTTGAAGAATCTTGCTCAATATGCAAAAGGCTTGTTTTATATAACCAGTCTCATCTCTGTGTACTCTTTCCTTTTTAATTCATTTTTTAACTGGCATTTTCCAAGCATGTGTCCTGGGTTAAAATATATTTAGGTCAAAAAAATTAAAGCAAACTCCTAATATATTAATGCATTTTTATAAAATTTCCAAGGAGAAGAAACTATAATATGCAGTTTTTCTTAAGCTTATTTGGCCACAGACAAATTTCATTGCTGAGCATTTCCTTGGAGTAACACTTTAAGGAACACATTCTGCAAAATGCTTTAACTGCACTTATGGCTTTTATTTTTAACACAACGTGCTGTCATGTCTCTCTATGTGTTGCATGGTAAACCTTGTTATTTCTCCTGCTAGTAAAACATTGCGTATCCTTCAAGACTAAGTTTCACTGTCACGTCTCTTTCAAAAATTCCCTTGACTTCTGCAAACTATTCTAATTCACTACTCTTACTCTATCTTGCATAGAACTCTTTCTCCCCCTATTTTAGTATTTTTCATATTATATCACCATTGCTGTATTTTATCAAATCTAAGGCATCATTGAGTGTACTGAAGTGTATTGAGATTTTCAACCCTTTAAGCAATAAAAACTCACTGTTGAGTTTTTATATATAATTAATATATGATGTTTCATTCTCCTTAGAATTATCTTATACTAATAGGTATAGGTCTTCTAGACTTATTTAACCATATTTTATCATGTGACACTGTTGGACACACATAAGAAGGAAAATATAAGTGAAATAAAGAGAGTAAAGTATTTCTAAAACTATTACAAATTCCGACTTCAACTTTTGTTAAATTGCTTTTTTTACTCAGGATTGTCAATATTTACTCTATAGTATCGTTCCCTATCATCAAGAGCATTGGAAAATTCTTTTTTTTTTTTTTTTAAGATTTTTATTTATTTGACAGAGAGAGATACAGCGAGAGAGGGAACACAAGCAGGGGGAGTGGAGAGGGAGAAGCAGGCCTCCTGCCGAGCAGGGAGCCCAATGCGGGGCTCGATCCCAGGACCCTGAGATCATGACCTGAGCCGAAGGCAGACGCTTAACGACTGAGCCACCCAGGCGCCCCGGAAAATTCTTAAGAGAGAGCTTTAGTACTGCCTCTGGGATATTCTTCCAAGCCATGGCCTCCCCTTCCGTATTTTTTTTAAAGATTTTATTTTTAAGTAATCTCTATAACCAGTGTGGGGCTTGAACTCACAACCCTGAGATCAAGATTCATGTGCTCTACTGACTGAGCCAGCCAGGTGCCCCCCACTTCTGTAATTTTTGATATCGGCATTTTCTTCATCATACAGCAAGGTTTCATGCATGTGAAAACAAGGACAACTATATGAGAAATACAGCTTGACAAACTAAAATTGTTATTAGCTATCGATCGTAAAACACATCCTAATTTTAGAGATGTTACAATGTGAAACATATATACCTTAGAATTGATGTATTGTGATAATTTTCCACTTCCCCAGTAAGCAATGCATCTCTTGAGAGCAGGACCTTATCATCTTTAGAAACATTCACTGGACACTCTATAGACACACACACACACACAACACACTCTCTCTCTTCCTCTCCTCTCTCTCGCGACAGTTCTGCAAATAAAAATGATTTTGTTGACTGCCTTTATATAAACATCCTCTGCTGAGTTCTATGACATATATTTATTAAATACTTTTGATATAAACCCTAAGCCGAATGATGCATAGATGAACAGGTGCACATGGGTTTAGAATAGTTGAACAACTGCTCCCTTTGTCTTAAAGATTTGCTCCTCATCACAGGTAAGTTTACAAATATTGAACCAATTTGCTTTTTAAAATCCAAGAGGTCTTTTCATTTATTTGAAGCCAAGAAGAAAAGGAGTTATTGTTATCCAATAATTTTATCTATAGTAACCAAACAATTTCATAATTACTACATGATGAATTCTAAGCATACTGACAGAAATTTTTCCTGCATAACTTACTCAGGAAAGAGCTCTACCAGTTTATGGGAACATTCTCCTCATATACATTTTTAAAACAAATAGAATTTTCCTCCTGATGAGTAAGACTACAGACAGATGGAGTGTTGACTAAAGTGAGCAGTTTTAAATACTAACAGAAAATGTTGCCTAAAAAACATTTTTGAATCTGACTTGTTCACACAATTCAGCAATCTCTTAACTTGTATTTAATGATAATTTAACATGCTGTTAAAATCTGCCTGGGGTTATTTCCAAATTCAAACACAAAGTAAAGTAAATACTCTTAAATAGATGTTTTTATCTTAAAGGAATCATTGCTTCCTAGAAAGCCACAAGAGCTACTAAGGGTCAAAGTATCAAAAATTTGGAATTTTTATTTGAACATTTGGAATTTTTTTAATTGGCCACAAACACTTTTCATAATTGCTTATCTTTGTTGTGGAATATTTAAGATAACATTGTAAATGTTGATGGAACATTTAAAATAACTTATGAAACATTCAGTTTGAGACAAGAAAGAAAATATTTTAAAGGCACTACCTTGTCTCATAAGCCTTAACACTCACTGTTGTTAGACAAGTGTCTTATGTTTTGTTTACTGAATTTAGCATGAACAAAATATGGCTGGGTCCCAAAATGTCACATGGGAGTTAAAATAAGGCAGTTATATTTATAAAGGCACATGAGTATCAAGCAGTACCTCTTAAAAATAATGAGAAATTTTTAAAAACAGAGAAATGAAAACAATAGGTTAAATACTGTGGTCTAGTGAGTCAGGTAAAATACTTCCATTGAAAGGAACTACATGTATAAATGTAACAATGAGAGCATGGTTTGGAATCTAAATATAGAATAGTTTTGATGAAGGTTTTCACATGGTGACATCTTTTTTTCAGTCTTGCCTCCAGAGTAGAACTATGAAATATTAGTTTGCTGTAGTCTTCACAGAATCCTCCAGAGTAGAACTATGAAATATTAGTTTGCTGTAGTCTTCAGAGAATCATGATAGGCAGTGTGTATGTATATGTATATGTATATGTATATGCATATGCATATGTGTTTGTGTGTGGGTGAACATACCAAAACTGAGTAAAAAAAAAAAAAATACTGTCCTGAAATATTTTGCATATAAAAAAATAGAGGAGTCTAAGCTAATGTCAGGATGTCCAAAACATATCGTGTAAGCCTTAGTCTAAGTAATGGAATGCTTATTACTTAACAATTTTGCAGTGTTCCCTTTTTCTCTTGTAGTAAGATTACTTGATTGTATCATTTCTGATATTGACTGGGTGGTAGAGCAATACATACTGCATGAACTGCTCTGAGTGTGTAAGTGTATGTTTACACTGCACACTGCAACGTGATTAATCCCAATATCAATACCATTCTTAGAAGCTAAGAAGGTTCAAAAACTGAGGCCGTTTTAAGCATGAAGAAGTTACATTTAAAAAGGCCACTATTTCATCCTGTAAATACATCCCTATATTCTATACCATAAAATAATTTAAATATTTGATTAAAGTATTTGAATCACATAGAAATATCATGATGTTCAAAGAGAATATGAAACTTTATTATTTTCTGTTTCTATTATTATGTCTTTTAAGAATAGAACAAATCTGAAGGTAAAGTCAGAAATAATTATTTTTTAATTGACCAGAGTTTTTACAATGCACAAATCCAAGGCTACCATTTGATGGAGTCATCATTTGGAGGCTGGTTATTCATTGCCCATTCTAATCTCTTTATAAACCCTTCTGAGCTAAAAAACTAAACAAACAAACAAAAAACAACCAAACAACAATATAAAACTCCACGAACAGGGGTACCTGGGTGGCTCAGTCGGTTAAGTGTCTGCCTTAGGCTCAGGTCATGACCCCAGGGTCCTGGTATTGAGTCCTGCATGGGGCTCCCTGCTCAGCGGGGAGTCTGCTTCTCCCTCTCCCTTTGCCCCTCCCCACCACTTGTGCACACACTCTAATAAATAAATAAAATCTTAAAAAAAAAAATCCACTAACAAACATACAAATAGAAAAATGAAAATCTACACATTTTTAAACTCCTTTGCAGCTCAACTATTTCTGAGTGAATTAGAGTCTAAAAATCTGTGATTCTTAATTTAGAACTGAATTAAGTAGGGGAGCGAAGCATAGTATAAGGGATCCATTTATTGATACACACTGCAGCAAGCTTTCTGAGGTGGCAGCTTCCTGAGGCCTCATTAGCAGTTTGGTCAATACCAGGAAGCTTGGCCTGGAACCTGCCACTCTTGGTCTCCCGATGATTTGTAAGCCTCATAGGACCTGGTTATAGTTATTCCTACAAAAGCGCTTTCTCTTGTCTGCAACTGAACCATAGTATTACCCAATTGCTGCCAGGAATGGTTATGTATATCATTCTCACACAAAATGAGTCTTTGGGAATGGCATCTAAAAAAAATGATACTTTTTTTAGATATAAATGTAGTGAACCCTCATCTAGCATTAAAAGATGAGACATGGCCTGATTTACATTTTTAACTGGATATCGCTGGCTGCTGTCAGAGTAAAGGGCCAAAGCGTATCAAGAGAGGTAGAGAGACAAGTTAAAATGAAATTGAAAAAGAGAGAATACTTCAAAACTAATTCTATGAGGCCAGCATTACCCTAGTAATGCTAAAAACAAAGAAATTACAATAACAGTAAACTACAGAACCATATTCTCATGAACATAGTTACAAAAATTATTAATATGGTTTTTGCAAATCTAATCCAATACATCATGACCAAGTTGAGTTTATCACAGTTTGCAAGATGGACTTAAGTTGTGAAAAACAAGGTGTAAGATGTGTATGTAAGGTAGATACTTTGAAAATTGTCAGTATTAACAAAATAAAAAAGAAAAAGAAAAAAAGATATTATCTCAATAGATGCAGAAAATCCATTTGTCAAAATTCAACAGCAATGTATATTAAACATATTATGTTAAAGAAAACTTCCATAAAATTTGGAATAGAAGATAAATACTTCAGGCTTTTAAAGGACACATATAAAAAGATATGGCTTCAATATCAGCCACTTGAAATCAAGGGAATAGAGTGGGCTACCCAAAGATACTATATAGAATGAAAAGAGAAGTTGTAGGGACAATTTTCTGTTAAAAATCAGGCAGAGTAAAGGAAACTGTGATAAGGAATTATATAGTGACTTTTTTTTTTTTTTTTGAGAAAGGGCTATTAAACCCTAACAAATACCTTAAAGTAAGAAGTGGGGTGAAATAAAATATGTCAATTTGGTTACTGGCTGTCTATGGAAACACTAATTTGAATGGAATTATAGAGGTGGAGCTAGACTGTAGGAGACTGGTAGAAGTGAGAAATTGAGACAATAAACATTGACTATTAGTATTAAGAATATTGGTGATAAATGGTAGGTTCTATGGTAGTGGAAAGTTCTCTGACCCATTTGAAACCCTTACTTAATATAAGAATGACAGGTGAACATTTATTTCCTGAGAAAAAGTGTCATTAGGAAGAGCTTATAAATACACAAGAGAAGGCCAATGAAAAAAAGCATCTTGAAAGAGAAGGATGGCAAGAGAGCAGAAATAGTTTTTTTTTAGTGAAGATTTAAAGTTCTTTGTCTTTAAAAATATGAAGTAAAAATGACTATACTTGTATTCTTTTAGAATGGTATCTAGAGAGTTGTAGGTTCTAGAACTACTTAAAATAGAGTAGAAAACTGTATAGATAAATCACTGGACAGACAACAGTTTCTCCACATTCTATAAACTTCAAATTAACAAACAAGAATGGAATGTAACACAATAGCTTAGAATAGATCCATGGTTTCATTAGAGATAATACTCTCTTGGGTTTTTGGTTTGTTCTCTTTATCCCCTTGCAGTCTTTTTCTAGGTCACAGAACACATCAATATTTGTGTTCTTTTAGAACCAAGAAAAGTGTTTCAGAATTATTGTAGAAATCAAAGCAATAACTATCTTTAAGTCTATAAATACTACTCTTCCATTTTACTCTACAATGCTCATCTAAAAGCCATCATTTTTTTATGAACATTAGTATGCTAACAGGAGCTGCCCTTTACTGGAAGAACCTCAATTGAATTAGCATCATGGATACTTTGGGAGTTATTTAAGAATGAAGAATATACTATGTGGCCTAAGTATTTTAAATTTATTAGATGGGATTTTTGTTTAAAGCAACATTCTAAACCACTATTGTTTGTATTCCCTAGCACTTTAAATATTAATGCCCTTTGTTTGGAGAAAGTTCAAATATGAATTTGACTTAGAAAGCAGAAGCTATTTAAAGAGAAAGACGACTTTCCTACCTACAGATTTTTAAGATCTGATGGACTTCATTTTGGTAAGAACATCAATGTCATTTTTCTATTTTTTTTTTGTTTTTACCAGTTTTATCTATTCAAAGGTAAATAAATAATTTGTTCTATTTGTTCATTTCTTAAAGTCTGATGGTAGTTTACAATTAGAGCTTCTAATCATTTTAATTAATTAAAAACTTTACTACTGTATAAGTTACTTCTGTAACAAGACTAACTCAAGTGAATTTAAGATTTTTTTAATCCTTCAACATGAAGAGATGCTATAATACCATGAGCTTAAGGAGAGACGCCTCTCTGAGGTAATTTTATTTCTCCCATATCACAGGCATACACAGACATACACATGCACACACATATACATATGCATATATGTTAAATATCACGAAATGTAAGAAAGCAGCACATTATACAACGTCCTACCTACCGTCTTTACGGGGGTCTTTTTTTCTGTTGCATGAAACAGAAAATCTGAATCACAAAGAAGATGTATTGAGCTCAGCTACTGTTGGTATTGGGAGCTCAATTAATGTGATTAGGATTTTCTTTCTCAATTTCTTCTTTCTGCTTTTATTAGGTTGACCTTTTCATATCTCCCAACTTACTTGTGGTTTCCAAATGGCTGTAGCCACTCTGCAACTTATATATAATCTCATTTTTAAAAGAGTTTCTATATGCCCACAATTAAAAGAAATAAATCTTGGCATCTCTTTTTGTATTAATCAGTGGTTTTCAACTGGAGAAAATTTTGCACCCATAAGAATATCTAGCAATATTTGGACACATTTCTGCTTGTTACAACTGGGATGCGATGGATAGATGCTACTGGAATGTAATGAATAGAGGTTAGGCATGTTGGTGAACATTCTACAGTGTGCAGGACAGCCCTCCCCACAAAGAATTATCAGGCTCAGAATGTCAATAGTGTCAACATTGAGAAACCCTAGGCTAAAATGAATGGTGTGTTTATATCTGAGTCAATAACTGCAAAGAGGGAAAAAGAATACGCTGATAGCTATAAATCTACCAGTGGTTACTCTTGAAGTTGAGAGCAGAATTAATTCTCCCATGGCATGAGAAAGAGCGAGATGTGACACGCAAAAAATATTGAGCACAGTCTTGCCAGATGTGATAAGTGCAAATTCAACAGACATATATTGCAGTCTCTTCTACCTCCACTGTTGCAGTAGACATAATTATTCTACATATTTATGGTTTAAAGTATTTATGTTCTATTCCGTAACAACAATTCACAGATTTTTGATTTACACGGGAGTCAAAACTTTTTGTATCTTCTCCATTTATCACACAGTAGTAAAGAAGTTTATCCTCGAATCATTTGTTCAATTAGATTTCATGGAAGGGAAAAAAAAAATCCAAGTACTTTAGGTTTGAGAATAGCATTTTTACCATTACTTTATCTATTGCTATATAACAAGCCACTATAAAGCTTACTAACTTAAAATATCAACCAAAAACAATTGCTCGTTAATCTGTAATAAAGTAGATAAAGTAGTTGTTTTGCTGATCAGTTCCAAGTTCCAGCTTTGTCTCTGCTTCAGATCCATTCTTTTTTCCCTCCTCTGGGATAGGAAGGTTGGGGTTCTGTGAACCACATTCTGCTTGGTCAGCTGGCTCTTTGTTAGGCTCTGACCAATGGATGCTAGAGGGAGTCTGGAAGTCTGGAGGAAGAAGAGACTGTTCCCACCTGCTTGCTTCTCGTTCTTGACAGTATCATCACTGCAACACTTCATCCTGGGAGCCACAGCTTACTCCAAACTGTGAAACCAGCTTCTTCTTGCCTCTTCCGATAACCCCGAAGATTCAGCACAAGTTGAACCATGCATACTTCTCAGAGGTCTGAGCTCCAAGGCTGCCTGTCATCTAGGCTTCTACGAAGCAATAACTCCAGACCCTTCTCTCAGTGTGGTAGTGGGTATTTGCAGTTACTCTCTCAGGGCTACCTTTGTGATTCCATTTTGCTTTTTTATTTCAGTAATTATACAAAATCTTTTGCAGTAAATATCCTCTATTAAAATAACTGGTGTGTTGGGTGCCTGGGTGGCTCAGACGGTTAAGCGTCTGCCTTCGGCTCAGGTCGTGATCCCAGGGTCCTGGGATCGAGTCCCGCATCGGGCTCCCTGCTCCTTGGGAGCCTGCTTCTCCCTCTGCTTCTCTCTCTCTCTCTGTCTCTCATGAATAAATAAATAAAATCTTAAAAAAATAAAAAAATAAAAAAAATAAAATAACTGGTGTGGTACTGTCTTCTGCTGGACCTTGCTGGTACTGTTCCTCTTTACAGTACTGACCTGCTGTTGAGATTTCCCTCCCATAATTGCTCCCTATACAAAAATCACTTTGGAATTTGAATTACTTTGGAAAGGAAGTCAAGGGAGGCAGAGTAGAAATACAAGCCTATTTGCCTCCAGGAGTTTAGGACTCAACACAGCATTATCATAGCCACAACAAAAAGTCCCCATTGGTGTTAAGTTTCTGGTTGAGCCAATCACATTAGAAACAGATTAGTGATCAAATATTGCAGGTGTTGTTCTTCCTCATTTTCCATATATTCATGCAGTCACCTATTGACTGTTGATACCAGATGTCAAACACCAGATGGCTTGGCCTGCAGAAGGAACTCGATACCACTCACCAATTTTACTGTTGCAGGTAATATTTTTCACATAAGAAGTAAACTCCTTATCTTTCTGATATTTTACTTACGACATGACTAAAAGATGCCTTCACTCTGTCTTGCCAGTCTCACCCTAACATGATTTTTAAGAGCTCACTTTTCTGTGTGCCATATACTGCTTTGACCTGGGATACAGAATCCCTATATTTTATTGTGCAGGGAAATGATAAATATTTACAATGACATTTTGGGACTATTGTCAGATTTAGGCAAAATGAAGACCCACACCAAAGTATTACACTTTTTAAACAGGTCTTAGATGTAGTCTGATATCATCTCTACTCTTTCTGAAGTCATCCACTTCAATACTGTTCTCATTTTCAGTATAGTTTTCTTCTCTGAGAAGTAGTACTCTTAGTGTCTCTAAATTTGGTTGGAAAAACCTAGATTTCTCCCTTATGAGTGTAAAAACCTGGAACTATAGTGCTGATAGCATTTGTCTTTTTGATTATTAGTTTGTTTTGTTTTGGGGGAGATTAATGGCACCCACATATACAAGGTGCATTAGTCACATCTCCAAAAGTTGGATTACTTTCTCTATACTTCAAATCACCCATATTTTTGAGAGAAATGACTCAGTGTCTTGAATTTCCTCAAAGAAGTGAGGCCGTTTTTCAACTAGAGGAGATAATAGGAGGAGTATGAGGGTAAATGTTTTATCATCAGACTCTCTGGAGGAAAAAATAGATAAATAAAATGCTGAGCTAAAGTATTTGTTGATTTTCATGGTGGTGATACTCCCACCATAGCCAATTTCAAGTTATCAATGTGTTGTTACTGAACATGGAGTTGGGACAAAAATCTCTGTCAAAGGAAAATACACATTGGCTCCAGCACACCACTGTGAGACACAAAATATGCAGATACTCTGTTGTCCAACTTCATTATATCTCCCTAATGATTAATCAGAACTCATTTCCAGCATAGGGAGCCATCCCTAAATATGAGAGTAGATGATAAGCTTCTTTATAAACTTATAAATCATATATTTGATTAAGTATTATTTTTTGATTACTTACTCTGTTAAAGACACTTTGTTCCAAGGAATGCTTTTTAAGAGGCGCATTACTGCAATCAACATACTTAAACCTATGAAATCAAATTACTTTGAGTACTTCCAAATTTATCATATGGTTATGTGATATCACCTACTCCTCAGAACCTGATTGCAATTATTGAAAAATATCTGTTTTGATCCGAGTCTACTAAATTTGCTGATATCAAAAGTCTGTTGACACCATTTTTTAAATTTAGTTTTACTGTATGATTACTTACCAATAAATTAAGTGATCAATTTGCATTTACATGATAATCAGTAAAAGATTCTGGTAAAGAGACTCTAGGAAGAGTGTGTTCAATATCTGATGTTGATCATTGGGCAGATAAAAGAAACTGACAATTTCTGGACCATTTCCTTACACCACACACAAAAATAGACTCAAAATGGTTGAAAGACCTAAATGTGAGACAGGAGTCCATTAAATTCCTAAAGGAGAACACAGGCAGCAACCTCTTCGACCTCAGCCACAGCAACTTCTTCCTAGAGACATCCCCAAAGGCAAGGGAAGCAACGGTAAAAATGAACTATTGGGACTTCATCAAGATAAAAAGCTTTTGCACAGCAAAAGAAAGAGTCAACAAAACCACAAGACAACCGATAGAATGCGAGAAGATATTTGCAAATGACATATCAGATAAAGGGCTAGTATCCAAAGTCTATAAAGAACTTATTAAACTCAACACCCAAAGAACAAATGATCCAATCAAGAAATAGGCAGAAGACATGTACAGACATTTTTCCAAAGAAGACATCCAAATGGCCAAGAGACACATGAAAAAGTGCTCAACATCGCTCGGCATCAGGGAAATCCAAATCAAAATCTCAATGAGACATCACCTCCCACCAGTCAGAATGGCTAAAATTAACAATTCAGAAAACGACAGATGTTGGCGGGGATGCGGAGAAAGGGGAACCCTCCTACACTGTTGGTGGGAATGCAAGCTGGTGCAGCCACTCTGGAAAACAGTATGGAGGTTCCTCAAAAAGTTGAAAATAGAGCTACCATATGACCTAGCAATTGCACTACTGGGTATTTACCCCAAAGATACAAATGTGGGGATGCGAAGGGGTACGTGCACCCCGATGTTTATAGCAGCAACGTCCACAACAGCCAAACTGTGGAAAGAGTCAAGAAGAGTCAAGATGTCCATCGACAGATGAATGGATAAAGAAGAGGTGGTATGTGTGTGTGTGTGTGTGTGTGTGTATATATATATATATATATATATATATATATATATATATACACACACACACACATACACACTGGAATATTATGCAGCCATCAAAAGGAATGAAATCTTGCCATTTGCAACGACGTGGATGGAACTGGAGGGTATTATGCTAAGCAAAATAAGTCAATCAGAGAAAGACATGTATCATATGACCTCACTGATAGGAGGAATTCTTAATCTCAGGAAGAAAACCGAGGGTTGCTGGAGTGGTGGGGGGTGGGAGGGATGGGGTGGCTGGGTGACAGACAGTGGGGAGGGTATGTGCTATGGTGAGTGCTGTGAATTGTGTAAGACTGTTGAATCACAGACCTGTACCTCTGAAACAAATAATACATTATATGTTAAAAAAAAAAAAAAAGGAAGAAGATAGCAGGAGGGGAAGAATGAAGGGGGGTTAATTGGAGGGGGAGATGAACCATGAGAGACTATGGACTCTGAAAAAGAAACTGAAGGTTCTGGAGGGGAGGGGGCTGGGGGGATGGGTTAACCTGGTGATGGATATTAAGGAGGGCATGTTCTGCATGGAGCACTGGGTGTTATACGCAAACAATGAATCATGGAACACTACATCAAAAACTAATGATGTAATGTATGGTGATTAACAACATAATAATAAAAAAAATAAAAAATAAAATTATTTCAAACCTTGGGGGGAAAAAAAAGAAACTGACAAATTATATATCTTAGGTTGTTTTTCAGATTTCTTTTTGTTTTTCTATCCAAAATTCTATTCTCTCCCACTTCCCCATCAAACTCTCTGCTCATTCTCATAGTTTCCCAAAATTTTTTGTGAGCATACATTTGATGTGTCTATGTGTACATGTCTTCCTCTCATGTTTATAGAGCTTGAAATAGTTCCATTTCTCCTTTTAGAGGCAAATTCTTGGTTTTTCAAGGCAAGAGGAGATAATTTTTGAATAATGACATGAAAAATTTTAAAGATTATAAGGTAGTGAAAAATAGATGTAAAATATAAATGTCCTAGAAAAAATAGAAGATATTTTCTGTTCTAAACAATGGTAATGATAAGAAATCACTTTAAATTGGTCTATGACTGTTAGAATTTTGTTGTGATTGCAGCTCAATTACAGTGTATGATAGTGGTCTTCTGAATTATTTTAGAAGGAAATTTAATTTTTCCCAACAAAGACAATTTTAATTGTTCACATTATAAATTCCATGTAAACAACAAATAACTTGGAATGCAGGTAGCAATGTATAATATTTTTTATATAACATAATATATTTTGTTAGAAAATAGTTGTACTTCTAAATGCAAATAATAAAAATCAATCATATTATTTTTTTTAAAGATTTTATTTATTTATTTGAGAGAGAGAGTGAGAGAGAGAGAGCATGAGAGGGGGGAGGGTCAGAGGGAGAAGCAGACTCCCCGCCGAGCAGGGAGCCCGATGCGGGACTCGATCCCAGGACTCCAGGATCATGACCTGAGCCGATGGCAGTCGCTTAACCAACTGAGCCACCTAGGCGCCCAATCATATTAGATATTAACATCTATTAATTTTGATGTTTCTTACATGCCAGATACTGTTCTGTTAATTTGTATATATGTGTGTGTATGCATATTCATTTGATCCCTGAATTAAATTCTGAATTAAGGCCCGCTTTCAGATGAAGAAGCTGAGGCACACAGAGATTAAATCACCAATGGTAAATGACAAAGCTGAGATTGAAGCTCAGTCTTGCTCTGAGCTTGGATTCTTAAAAGTAGCACCATCCCGCTTCTTTGCTTCTCCTAATAAATTATCAAGAGGGTGCTGAAAATACGTGATGTGCTAAGAATTAAATGGGTTTTATAAATGGTTTGACTCAGAAATTTTCCTTATACTTCATGTCTTTTAAAATTTTCTCCTTTAGGGGTGCCTGGGTGGTTCAGTTGTTCAAGCAACTGCCTTCAGCTCAGGTCATGATCCCAGGGTCCTGGGATCGAGCCCCACATCAGGCTCTCTGCTCAGAGGGAAGCCTGCTTCTCCCTCTCCCACTCCCCCTGCTCGTGTTCCCTCTCTCGCTGTCTCTCTCTCTCTGTCAATTAAATAAATAAAATCTTTAAAAAAAATTTTCTCTTTTAGTTCTATGCATTTGTGCTTATTCATTGTTTTCTATAGCCCTTTTCTAAAGAGATAAGGTTAGATTTTAGAGGAATAAAGAATTTTTCACAAAATTCACATAAGTCTTGTGAATTAATGTAAAAACATCTTTTAAAATGTGTTTTAATTTCAGAATTACTGTGCTGTTATCACACTCGCCTTCAATTAATGTATTTCCATCATATAGGATATATGTATTTATTATATTATAGTATGATATATTACAGTATGATAATATAATGCATAGTTTGTTTTATATCATTTGTAATATATAATATTGTTACTGCTTCTGCATTAATCCATATCCATATTACTTGTTCGTTGATTAGTACAGTAATTATAATAGTCATTATACTAGTTTACTATCTGGTTATCTGGTTACAATTTCCAAATTAAACTTTTACAATTCATACTCTCAGTGGTCACCAGATCTTTTTCAGGTGCATAACTCTTTCACATATATAATAGTACCTGGATTTTCAGCTGGGGAGCCATCTTTTCTCTATTCACTCCATGTAATTGAAGTACTGAGAACTTTACCTGAACTTGCCCAATTACAGAGCACCTATCTCCTGGCCTTGAGTATATATATATATATATATATATATATATACACCCCATGGCAGGGCACATCTCTAGCTACTTGGGTGTTAATTTGTTAACAAATACAAAAACATATAACTTTATGTACAGCGAGCCTGGGTCCTACCAGAGACACAGCACAAAAACAAACAGCAAAGCAATGAAGAAAGGCTGGGCCTGATGATCCCATTTCAGTCATGACTAAAGCCAGATGTCTTCATATATGTTTCACATAACTAAGCCACAAACACGTCGTCATCTAATAAATATTAACATACATATATACTATAATTAAATCCACAATTAGTTTATAATTGTATATCATACATATACATACTATGATTGGGTTATTGTTATGATCTGTATAAACTAGAGTTGAGTTTTTCTATTTGTCACAAGTAAAAAACCCCTAATGAAATACAATCCATTACTAATACGATACTAATTTTTTCTTTTCTTTTTAAGATATTATTTATTTATTTGTCAGAAAGAGAGAGAGAGAGAGAGCACAAGCAGGGGGAGTCGCAGGCAGTGGGAGAGGGAGAAGCAGACTCCCTGCCAAGCAGGGAGCCAGACGTGGGGCTTGATCCCAGGACCCTGATCATGATCTGAGCCAAAGGCAGACACCCAACTGACTGAGCCGCCCAGGTGCCCCATGATACTAATTTTCTATGAATTCAGTGATCATTTTAACTTCATTTTGCTGAAGTCATGCATTTCTTATTTTTAAATTCCCTTTACATTCTCTCTCTCCCTTTTTTAAATTCTCTCTCCCATTTTCCTTATTTCTTTAATTATACAAGTGATGTTTTCATTCTGGGTAAAATTAAAAAATACAAAAATGGTAAAATATATCACCTTAATTTCACAATTGATAAATAAAAACTGCTAAATCTAAACTCCATATTAGTCTACATTTTCTATTACGTACAGTATTGTTAAAAAAACAATATATATTCCACATAAATATGTATGATCTGTATAGTTTATTTGATTAATACCATAAATATCTTTCTATATTTATAAATATACACCTCAAACATTGTCTAGTGGTTACATAGTGTGCCCTCATTTGGATAGAACAGTTTGTTTACTAATTTCCTTGTATTACCCATCTGGGTTGTTTCCAGTGTTCACTATTGCAATTAATGCTACATTATATACTGATACGTAAAAATATGTTTCTCTGCTTCTTAGATGGTTTTTGAGAAGTAGTTTTAGAAGGTGAATTACTAAGTCAAAATTTATACACATTTCAGAATCCTTTCTCTATTAGCAAGCACTGATGACCCAGAACCATCGATTCCCTCTCCTAAAAACTCTTGCATTCTTTTTTTCCCATGGAGTTGAGTTCAGACCAGTTTTGGGTCTCTGTCTCCTATCAGAATAGCCTTGAATAAAGTCTTTCTTACCTGTATAACCTTTTCCAGTGCAATTTTTGTTTGACAATTCCTATCCACATGGAAAATGGATTCTAGAAGAGAAGACAAAGAAAGCACATATTTTAAAATATCAAAACATACTGAATGCCATTACTGATAAGAACAATAACATTCACCATACTTCAACCTTCCCCCTTGTAAAATAGAAATGATAATACAGTATGGGATCTATTTCAGGCTATAAATAGAACATCAAATTGTGATGCTAATTGGCCCATATTAATTATTCAGTATAGCTTTGTTTTCAATGTATGCCACTGGGAATGCCACAGGAATGTTTCTCAGCAATTTACACATTAACTTGTTCTTCATCTCTCCAACTTTAAGATAAGGTCCAACTTGAATCCAAACTCTGACTACACATGTAGACCAACTATAGTGCTACCCTTTGGTTGATCCTTCACAACACTTTCCTTTAAAGTTCAGATTGTAAGGTCAAATAAGTATCTTGACTTTTATATTCCTGACTTTATGAATATCTGACTATTCATGTTTTGATAGTTTTTCCTGTGTGGAAATATGAAAGGCTATCTACGGTCACCTTTCCTGCCAAAACTTCCATTTCGAGGAATTATTCCCCAACCTTACAAATTTTCTCCAATGCTCTTAATACAAAATCCTGAAACTAAATGTGGATTGTTACTGAAACCCATGTTACTGAAGCCACCAACTAAATCCAGATGTGCAAGAAACCAAGCTGTGGTGAAATTATGCCAGAGCTTTGTAGGTCATAATAATTAAGGTGCATGGGCATAGAATCACAAATATTCAAAAATTCCCCAAATGATCCCGCTTTTTTTTTTAAAGATTTTTTTTTTAATTTATTTATTTGAGACAGAGAGAACGAGAGAGAGAGAGCACATGAGAGGGGGGAGGGTCAGAGGGAGGAGCAGGTTCCTTGCTGAGCAGGGAGCCCGATGGGGGACTCGATCCCAGGACTCCAGGATCATGACCTGAGCCAAAGGCAGTCGCTTAACCAACTGAGCCACCCAGGCGCCCTGATCCCGCTTTTGTTTGTTTTTTAACAGATACTTTGAAGTTCACCTATTGATCCCACTTGCAAAGCTTCTTCTCTCTGCTATAATTACGGGTTTCTTTTTAATAGCATTGTCTTGAGTAGATTTGTATTACACCCATAATGGATGAACATTTAATAATATGACATGAGGCAATAAAGTGTATAGTATGTGCACATATTTCCCTATTATTCTTTCCTATCTACTTTAAGCTTGTTATACAAGCCATTACCAAAATGTGGAAGAATCCACCAGGGACAAATTACTATGTCATTATTATTTCTGTTTATTAGTGGTTTCCTTGAGCATAATGTAGGGTAACAGGAGAGTAATAGCTTTTAAAAGAACAAAAAGTAGAATCCTCAAGTGAGTTTGAACATTTTCAGAAAATCTTTCATTTCAAATCTTCTGCTTTCCTCAATGAGATTTCTTCCTTGTTAAAAAAAAAAAAAGATTTCTTCCTTGTAGTTTATAAAATCCATGCTTATATATGTGACATTAACATCTGGCTTACCTGAAGTAAATAATAAAATAGAATTGATTTATTTTATTTTAATATGTGACCAGCTCTTATTCACGATGACAAAATTAAACAAACTATCATCTGCTAACAACTAAGTGAATTAAAACTATATCACAACGGATACCTGAATTATATACTTCCATTTTTCCACCAAAGCCCCTCCAATGCATTCTCCATACTGCTACTTAAGTGATGGTTCCAAAACACATGTCTAACATTTTGTTTTATTATTATAAATATTGAATTGCTACCATAAATAGGACAAAATCTTAACTTTTTAGTGTTGTGTACAGATGCCTTCAGGACCTGCTGGTTTCTGCTTATCTTTCCTTCCTTAATGAAGGAGGCTTGTAGGAGGATTACATGAGTCAATGTGGCTGGCACATAATAGAGATGCATACACCTAAATTCCCTTTCATTGTAGACACTAGCCAATTTACAGCCTGGGGATGGGTACAGGAGGGGTCGTGGAAGGACTGCAGAGACCTTGAGGCTAAGCCAGCATATTCAGATGGGTCCATTCTTTTGGAGCTGCAGGATTTCTCACTACCATCTGGTACTGCTTCCTCAATCTCTCCTCCCAACCATATCCATCTATACCGACATTTTATTTTCCAGAGTTACTTCTTCCATTTTAAGCAGTAATATAAACATATCATATTCTTTCGTGACATTTCTTCTACTCAAAATACTCCTCCTTTGGATTCCTTTGCAAATCTCCTATTCAGTCTTCAAAATCTCCCTCTGATTTCATGGTGTCCTGAAGCCTTTCCTCACGTCTTTCTTGCACACTAGGATCACTCTGCCACCATACATTGAACTTTATTCAATCATTTTTTTTTATATCACCCCATTATTGAATTATGTTCTAGGTCTATCTTTCTACTAGTCTGTGAACAACTTGGGGACAGGATAATGTCTTATTTATATATACTTTTTTTTTTCTTTAGCACTTAATGTAGTAAATCTGAGCACATAAATCTAGTTGCTGAAGCTGAATTTAGAGGTGTATGGGTGTGTAGTGTTAGTTAGGTATAACTACACGAACAGGAGGAAATGGGCAATTTCAGTTTAAAAACTGAGGGGTTGGAGGGGTGATGGTGGTGAACCAGTATGATTTGCCAAAGTTTCAATGAAAATAAAACAGAAAAGATGGAATAAAGACAATAGTAAGTTAGCTGACAATAGTGTATGTTCTTGTGAATTAAAAATTTAGATAATTCAAACATTTAGTTGAAAGTACAGTGTTTTATTTTCCTAACTGCAATAACTATCTTTAAGTAGTGATATATCTTGGTACTTAAGTAAACCTGAATAAGGGAATGGTTAAAGAGTTAGGAAGATCTAACTGATTCATGTCCCAAAATCTATTTAGATGGATTATGCCAAATAAAAATCAAGGAAAAGTCTAAAACTCCTATGATGGAACATTTCCAGTCTTCCAATCTCAGACTAAACCTAGCTTTGTATTTAACACCTTTGTCCTTTGCTCAGTGTCAACCTATTTCTGGCAATCACTTATTCTGTCTTACTGAATTCTCTCTTCAAATATGAAATGCTTCCATGCACTCTTTTATTGTCATTCTATTACCTATGCTATCTCCTCAGTTTGTATAATTGAACAGTATTCTTCCAATTTGCTTACTCAAAACTCCCTTAAAGAATGTGAAAAGCAATGTATATACTCACATAGTTTAAAGATGAAATTGTTCATCTCGTTTCAACAATTCTGAATTATAAAGATTGATATATTTTTTAAAGATTTTATTTATTTATTCATGAGAGACAGGGAGAGAGAGAGAGAGAGGCAGAGGCAGAGGGAGAAGCAGGCTCCCTGCTGAGCAGGGAGCCCGATGCGGGACTTGATCCCAGGACCCTGGGATCATGACCTGAGCCGAAAGCAAACGCTTATCCATCTGAGCCACCCAGGCGCCCTAAAGATTGATATTTTAAAATCAAAACTGCTGCAACACAACTTAAATGTAAACAATGAACTGCAAACACTATAACCACTTAACATCTACCACCATTTATTTAAATATCCATGTAAATACCTTCTTAGACAATTAGAAATTTCAAATTGCTGGTTGAAATCATAGTTGTAGGTTTTGTATTTCTATTTTACTTTTCCAAAGAATTTTATCTTAATATATTTTTATACTTTAAAATAAAAACTATGACACTACATCAAAAACTAATGATGTAATGTATGGTGACTAACATAACATAAAATTTTTTAAAAATTTCAAAAAAATTAAAAAAATAAAAACTATGTACATTTAAAACAAACTATTTCTTGAGAGCATAAGTTCTTCATACATTTGTGTGTATATATATTCTTTGCACAGTTGTACTCATGTAGTCATTGTATAAGTAGCCTTTCAGTTAAACAGGCTATTCAGTTAACTTTTCCACATTTGGCAACTTAATTGTGGAAAGGGGAAAGAGCATTCTGTAAATGATTGCCCCTGTGATGAATAGCCACATGCTTTCCTTTGGCAGAAACCCTCAGCTTCATATTGTGCAGCATACTCTGGCACTCACATATCCACACAGACATACAAGCTCAACACACACTAGAATCAATGTCTTTAAAAAAAAAATCACTTCCTTCTGCAGTCTTCAGAGAATCCTACAAAGCCATATGTTCAGTTATGCTCTGTGATAAGAGGTGTGGAAAGATTGAAAAAGCATGCCAAAATGTTAAATAGTAATCAGTTTAGTGATTCCATTTGTGATTTTGTTTTGAATAAATCTAAATTTAAAGCATTTTATTGGTAAAACAGACATGTCACTACAATTTAAACAATATTCTTTAACACTGAGTATTTTAAACAGCAGGTGCATTATCATTTGCCTAAGCAGATTAGAAGTAATTTTTTTCACTTTAAAAGTTACAATTATCTAAATGAATTCTAATAACTGATGTCAAATACAGAAAAAAAGTATCAGGAAAGGTAGTAGAATAAAATTATACTTTAATCTTATTAATAAAATGGATAAATGATTTCTAAATAACTGGAATTAGAGTCTATGTGGGATATGGGGTTTGTCTTCTTTGTTTTGCCTATGTATTACTTACTTTTTATACATATAAAAAAGTATAGGACTTTTAGAAAATGTAAAAATTCTAATATTACATTTAAATATACATTAATTTTCATAGGTGGAAACAGACATGCTCTCTAATAATTTGAAAATAAGAAAAATGAGGTTGATCTTTGACCAATACTATAAAGTCATTCCATAATTAATCATAGCAGAACTATATAAAAATCACTTTAAACAACAAGAATGACACACAGACCATGGATACCTACAAGAACAAGAGTGAATAAAATAGTAGCATCAATTAAAATATGTTAATCCACTGAGTGTACTGTTCCTGCTGGTATATATGAGGACTGTAACTGAGGCAAGGGATTTCCAAATCTAGTTTAGTAGAAATACTTCTTAGCCTAAAGAATGTGGCAGACTTGTCGAAATAGTTCACAAAGCCATCTTATAAAAATAAAGGACTTTAACCAACAGTAGGATTGTAAAAATGTTTAAGTTCCTCGCTTTGCCACTGTGATGCAAGCAATCATATCTATTTTAATTTTGATTTACAATGAGATTGAGTAGACTTTCATATATTTACTAATCTATTGGTTCTTTATATATCTTCAGCACATTCTTCTAAATTATTCTGAAATTATGTTTCCTTTAATTCTATTAGTTTTGCCTTCTTTTTGATTTGTGAGAATGCTTTATATTGTCCCTCTATCAATCCATTGTATGTTACATACTAGGAAAATATTTTTTTTCAATCTACCATGTGCCTTTTAACTTTATTTATATTGTCTATTTCACAGGGAATATTTTTACTCCTTGAGGGTCTTATTCTTACTCATCAAAAAAAAATCACCAAACAAATTTCTGATTATAATTTGGCTTTCCCATGCTGTTTTGTAATAAGAAGCATTTGACAGATGATACAAATATATTTCCTTCAGCAAATAATTTTTATTTTAAATTAATACACTGCAATTCTGGTTTATATAAAATATGCTAAGTTTGAACATGGCTATTACGTGCATTCACCCTGGACAGAAGGAGCTATTGCTACTGGGCATAAAAGTCATGATTCTAATTCTAAAACTTAGATGTTTACTCATTGGATTAAGGTGAAGTTACTTAGGTAAAAATCATATTGTGAGATCTCTTGATGAATGACTTTTCCTTGGCAACAACCCTCTGCTCATATTGTACACTACACTGTTCTTTAAAATCTTCTATAAACATTAATATGTTTAATAGGCATTCAGTGAATATTTACTCAATAAATTGTATTCAAATACGCTACTAAAATGCAAATCTAAGCTGAATAAGTATCTTTTCAAATATATGCAAAAAAGTCAAGGAATTATTTTATACTTTCATTCATCCATTTATTCATCCTTTGTAATCGTGCTGTCTGGTTTCAAATATAATATAAACTTTCTTATCAAAGAATGACAAGTAAGAATGCCTAGATATATAGTGATAAAGCAATGCAAAATTACAATGTACTAAAATAATATAGAACTGGATTAAAAAGACCCCATATAATTGGAAAATTGATCTCTGAACTTTCTAGAAACCATGGCAGGAAAAATCATAAATTCACTGGATTATTACAAGCTTTCTTGGACTATTTTGGACACTGCTTATTGGCAAGAGCTCTGATTTAAGTATCAGAAAACCAGAGCCAATATTTTAATTCTAGTATAGTCAAACCATAAAATTCGACTCACTCTCATTAAGATTCAATTTGCTCAACTTTGCGGATAAAAACACATAAAGTTGTCATGGAGATCAAATGAGCCAATACACCAAAAAAAGCTTTAGAGTCATAGGTAATTCTATTTCTGTCATGTGAGCTCTAAAAAGGTCTTCGGAATGTTTAGCATAGTGTTTTAGACCAGAAGTTTGCCTTTTTAAATTGAGCTCAACTGCCTTTGTTTTATATGGTATGAAACAAAGGCTTAGAAACAGTATTTAAAGCTATATAGTTTGGGTTATTTTCATTCACTTCATTTCCCCACTAAATTATAATAGTGTCCTCAAATGAACCTCTGCATATTAAAAAATAAAATTAAACCATATAAATCAAATTCATATCTATTAAACTACTTTCCATATTTTAAGTATTTTTCACTCCTTGTCATTATTAAGCAATCAAACAAAATCAGACCAATATGCAGAGCAAGTTGCTAAATTAAAAATATGTGTAACTGTGAAACAGGTGACATATTACTTCCAAAACTGAAAATGCAGAAAGCTGATCAAAATAACCAGAGATCAACTTTAGATGTTTGCTTCATATTATAGAGAAAAGAGTTCTTTTTCAGTGCTATAAAATAACTGAAATTGCTGAATCTTTTGCTTCATTTCACAGCTAATTTTTTTTTTTTTAATAACAGAATTCACTTGATATCTCCATCTCTCACCTCCTATTTCAACCTTAATAATGTAGCCTCCCTGGTGGTCTAGTGGTTAGGATTCGGCACTCTCAACCTTAATAATGTGGCTTCTCATCACTCTGGCAAAATGCTGTCTGGATTATTTACAATGACCTTGTAATTGGTAAATCAATTTGCATCTTCTCTGTCTTTATCGCTCTTGACTTCTATACAGTATTTGTCAGCACAGCCCTTGTCCTCTGTGACATTTTCCAGTCCAGGCATCTATAATGTTACAATTTTACACTCCTACACATACAAAAAAAATCAGCATTTTCATTCCCAAGTTTTTCTTCCTTTTTCTTTTTTCATAATGGATTCACAATCCAGGTCAGACAGCCTCAAAACACTGGAGACATCATCTGCTATTCATTCCACCTCATTTGATCCATTTTTTATAAGACTTGACTAAGATTTTATATACACTAACTAAAATCTATCTCTTTCCTACTTAATGTCCACCAATTCCAACTAAAAATGGACCAGAATTTTTTATGGTGGCTTATGAACTTCTACTCTACCTTGTTTCACTTTCTTTTACCCTTCTATCCCTTGCCATTCAAGCTGCAAGCATAGAAAGCTTCTTTCTGTCCTTTGAAAGCACCAAGCTTCTGCATTTCTTCCTCAGTAAGGCTTTAATAATGGTACCCTCTATCTGGAATGCTCTTTCCTTTTATTGTTGCATAGCTGGCTGCTTATTTACCATCACATTCCATCTCCAATGTCATCTTCCTAGAGAACCTTTCCCTGACCAGTACCATTTAAAACACAAGATCCCCAAGAGTAGGAAACTTCTCTTTTCCTTGAAAATCTCTGTTACTAGGTCCTAGGACAGAGCATGGCATGTATTTGGCATTAAATACTTTTTTAAAACAGTCAATGAATATTCTAATTCAGAAATATCTTCATTCATTGTTCCTCTCAACATACAGTAGCTCAGAGTATTGTTGCCATTTCCCTTGGAACACTAACTACCCTGGACTGCATTCTTCCAGATATGACCCCTCTGGTCATGGCCCTTCCATTGTAAACAATCTGCATTGACTCTCCTCTTCTCAAAGAATGAGGTTCATATATGGCATTCCATGATTAGACTCATGCTTGCCTCTCTGGTGCAGTGTACCTTATAAATCCCCAGTCCTCTTCCCTGAAACCAAGCTATCATAGATAGCTTGATAGATGGGACTTGTCTGTCTCTTGAACATATCCTATATGTTTTGTCATCCATGATTTTTATGTCTTACTTTCTAAATTCAGACTATTTCCAAACACTTGCCAGCTAAAATCATACATATGCTAGTGAGGCTCAGTTTAAATCCTATAGCTTTAAAAAATATATATTGCTCAATTTGAATAGAATTAACGTCTCTCCTCTGTGAAATACACAAAAAATTTTTTCCAAAAAGTATAAAGTGAATGTCTTATATCAGTTGCCCACCTTCTTGCCCCTACACAAGATTGCCAGCTTCATTAGTGAAGGAATAAACTCTCAGGACATATTTTTAATCCCTCACTTCATCTAACATAAGGTCTTTAACTGAAAGGTACTCAATGAATACACATTGCATAGATATTCGCATGTTTTAAATTTCAGAATACTAGTATAGTCTAAAATTTCAATTTATTAATTTTAGGAATTATTTCATAAAGTATACAAATTGGCAAATAGAGAATAATTACTTAAAATTTTATCTGCCCTTTTAAAATTATTTTATTTTAATTTTTGAGAGAGAGAGCGGGGGGAGCAGCAGAGGAAGAGAGACAGAGAATCTTAAGCAGGATACACACTTAGCATGGAGCCTAACGCAGGGCTCCTTCTTAAGACCCTGAGATCATGACCTGAGCTGAAATCAAGAGCTGGATGCTTCACCGACTGAGCCACCTAAGTGCCCCAGTTTGTTTGTTTTAATTATTCTCCTTAGGAAACAGAGCTGATTGAACTTGTCCACCTAAGTTCTTTGTGTTTCAGTTATAATTATAACTCTCTTTTTTTTTTTTTTTTAAAGATTTTATTTATTTATTTGAGAGAGAGAGAACGAGAGACAGAGAGCAGGAGAGGGAGGAGGGTCAGAGGGAGAAGCAGACTCCCTGCCGAGCAGGGAGCCCGATGCGGGACTCGATCCCGGGACTCCAGGATCATGACCTGAGCCGAAGGCAGACGCTTAACCATCTGAGCCACCCAGGCACCCTTATAACTCTCTTTTGAAAGTATTTCTATCTTTACTAGCTCTGAATTTCCTGATGCTACTGGATATAAACTCCCCAAAACACCACCAATTCATCAGTAATTCAGTATTTGTTATCCATAGGACAGTATCCTTATGCTTACCTTGGGATCCATAAAATTTAATTCTAAAAATGAGTGAAGTAAAAGTCTCAAAAAAATTAAAATATCACATCGCACACACAGCAACTCATTGGGTCTGATACTGAACACTTTAAAAGACTTTATTATAAATACATACACATAATTAATTACCTTAAATTTTTAAATACAGTAATGCAAATTATGCAATCTTCAATAAATACATAGGTCATGCTTGGCAGTAATTCTAACAAAGGCTTTTTGTAGTGATTCAGATCCTAGTGAACAAAGTACTTTTCTTAAAAAAAAAAAATCAAATTTTCTGGTTATTGTCAATTTGAGAAGCTTTGGTTGGTTGCACTTTTAGGATGTGTTGTTCCTTAAATGAGATTTAAAAGTTTTATATATTGAGACAACTACAAAGCATTCAGTATCTAATTTCCTTGTCTCATCACTCTGAAATATATTACCTGATGTCACATCTCTAACCAGTCACAACGAAATGTGACAAAGCAAGCACTGTTTAATGGTTCCATTTACAACAAGATTTTTATATCTATTCTATTTTTCTGTAATTTCATATGCCAAATGTCTTCTGCAGAATAAATTAGGTACTGAGCAAATGATCAGACACTTTAAAATGTGCACTCTATTTTAAGATACTCTGAAGTCTTTTAGGGCAATACTTCTTTAAAAATTATAAAATAAAAGTTCATTTTCGTTTTTGTTTCCCTTGCCTTTGGAGACGTGTCTTGAAAAAGTTGCTGTGGCCAATATCGAAGAGGTTATTGCCTATGTTCCCCTCTAGGATATTGATGGATTCCTGTCTCACAATGAGGTCTTTCATCCATTTTAAGTTTATCTTTGTGTATGGTGTAAGAGAATGGTCGAGTTTCATTCTTCTGTATATAGCTGTCCAATTTTCCCAGTACCATTTATTGAAGAGACTGTCTTTTTTCCATTGCATACTTTTTCCTGCTTTGTTGAAGATTATTTGATCATAGAGTTGAGGGTCCATATCTGGGCTCTCTATTCTGTTCCATTGGTCTATGTGTCTGTTTTTGTCCCAGTACCATCCTATCTTGGTGATCACGGCTTTGTAATATAGCTTGAAATCAGGCAATGTGTTGCCCCCCCCAGCTTTGTTTTTCTTTTTCAAAATTTCCTTGGTGATCCGGGGTCTTTTCTGGTTCCATACAAATTTTAGGATTGTTTGTTCCAGCATTTTGAAAAATGGCATTGGTATTTTGATCTGGATGGCACTGAGGTATAGATTGCTCTGGGCAGCACAGCCATTTTAACAATGTTTATTCTTCTGATCCATGAGCGTGGAATGTTTTTCCATCTTTTTGTGTCTTCTTCAATTTCTTTCATAAGTGTTCTGTAGTTCCTAGAGTATAGATCCTTCACCTCTTTGGTTAGGTTTATTGCAAGGTATCTTATGTGTTTTGATGCTATTGTAAATGGAATCGATTCCCTAATTTCTCTTTCTACAGTTACATTGTTAGTGTATAGGAAAGATAAAAAGCTTCTGCACAGCAAAGGAAACAGTCAACAAAACAAAGAGGCAACCCACGGAATGGGAGAAGATATTTGCAAATGACCCTACAGACAAAGCGCTGATTTCCAAGATCTGTAAAGAACTTCTCAAACTCAACATCCAAAAAACAAATAATCAAGTCAAAAATGGGCAGAAGACATGAACAGACACTTCTCCAAAGAAGACATACAAATGGCTAACAGACACATGAAAAAATGTTCATCATCATTAGCCATCAGGGAAATTAAAATCAAAACCACATGGAGATACCACCTTACACCAGTTAGAAAGGCAAAAATTGACAAGGCAAGAAGCAACAAATGTTGGAGAGGTTGTGGAGAAAGGGGAACCCTCTTACACTGTTGGTAGGAATGCAAGTTGGTACAGCTACTTTGGAAAACAGTGTGGAGGTTCCTCAAAAAATTAAATATAGAGGTACCCTATGACCCAGCAATTGCACTCCTGGGTATTTACCCCAAAGGCACAGATGTAGTGAAAAGAAGGGGCACACCCCCCCCCAATGTTCATAGCAGCAATGTCTGCAATAGCCAACTGTGGAAAGAGCCAAGATGCCCTTCAACAAATGAATGGATAAAGAAGATTTGGTCCATATATACAATGGAATATTACTAAGCCACAAGAAAGGATGAATACCCAACTTTTGCATCAACATGGGTGGGACTGGAGGAGATTATGCTACGTGAAATAAGTCAAGCAGAGAAAGTCAATTATCATATGGTTTCACTTATTTGTGGAACATAAGGAATAGCATGGAGGACATTGGGAGAAGGAAGGGAAAAATGAAATCAGAGAGGGAGACGAACCATGAGAGACTATGGACTCCGGGACAAACTGAGGGTTTCAGAGGGAAGGGGGCCCAGTGATAGGTATTAGGGAGGGCACGTATTACATGGAGCACTGGGTGTTATACATAAACAATGAATCATGAAACACTACAATCAAAAACTAATGATGTACTGTATGGTGACTAACATAAAAAAAAAAAAAGAAAAGATAAAAAAATTATAAAATAAAAATGTTAATAAGAGAATGCTCTTTCAGATTATCTATGAAGGTTTTTTCCAATTGGAAAAATACAGCTTGTGAAACTAAGTCTTCTTCATTTGCTGTCCTTAAACAGAAAATGTCTTTATTTTTAGAATATTATGTACTGTTAATAGGACAAATTCAAAGGTAAAGCATAATAGAAATAAAATTTTGATTTTTTTTTAATGGGCACACCAGTATAGCTACTACTATGAGGATAAGTACTGAGCCAAGTCCTGGGCTAATTACTTTTCATTCCTTGCTTCACTTAATACTTAAAATAACCCTGGAATAGAAATGTAGAGAAATTTAGTGTTTTACACAAATTCTGAAAACAAGTTGCAAAATATATACTTTATTTAATATCTAAGACAGAGCTAATATGAACTCTTAACTCCTATATAATTCTGCTTCTTTCTCCTTCAAACCAATATTCATATATGAATGTATTTCTCACACATTGCATCAATTTTTATACACATGCACATATATAACACACACACAAATTATTCAATGTAGAAAACTTTATTTTTAAAAAACATTGGGAAACCTACCAGTATGTGGAAGGGCTCTGTAAATTTTCAAAGTTTTAAATTGACATATCTCTGAAAGAAATAGTGATCTTTTTTCTTACACTATTCAGTACAGGATATCAGAAGAAATATTGATGATTTATGACCAAATTAACTCCTAATTCATTCTCAACTCCTTTTAGAAAGCCATAGAAGAGTCAAGAATTAAATGCTGTAACTGTTTTCTATCCAAGTCAATATTTATTTGCTATGTTTTTGTTATTGAATATGCAGCATGCCAATATGGTGTTTCAGGGAAATTTACTCTAGCCAAAAGAAATTTATAATTTATTTAGGATGCAGATTTTTTTTTCCCCTTAATATGCATTGCTTACCCCAAATCTGTTTTTTTCTCATCTTTGTTTCTTAGTGTTTGAAATATTTATACTGGAAAGGAAATATACAAGTTGTACATATGTATTTTATTAGGATATTAGTTGTTTTTTATAAGGTTTTAAACTTCTTCCTAGTTTTCCTTTTTACTATATGCATTGTATAAGTAGTAAATGTAGTATTTGCTAAAGTGATACACATACAAACACATTTGTAAACATATTTACAGTTTTTCATCCTCATAGTTTAAACACTGGCAACACAATACCAACTGAACAAGCTAATTCTCATTCACAGATCTGAAATTTAGTTAGAAAAAATATCCCCTATAATTATTAGGAGAAGAGATTTATTTTAACATAAAATGCTTGATATTTTATTACCTCTGAAAAGTCATAACCCCCTCCCCAAATCTGACTTCAATGTTGACAATCCAATCATATTAAATTTTTAATGTGTATAGGTAAGGAAGCAAGGGACATGTAGGTAAAGAATTGGCAAATTTAAATGACCATTTAACAAATTATTTTTTAGTCTGTAGTAGGAGTTAAAATTGAAATGAAGAGCAAGACAGATGTGGTCCTTACCTCTGACCACTTACAGTATAAAACAGAAAGCAAGCAATTGAAACATAAGTACAAAAAAAAAAATGTGGAAATGATGTCAAAGTCAGAACAAGCTTAACGGAGGTGCTGTAGACTGCAAAGGCCAGGTAAGGGAGAGTATACCTGCTCCCCAGATTTGCCTCCCTGTGAGGCTGAACTGAGCCAATGATGTGAGCAGACACTGGGAAGAACTGTGACAGACAAGAAAAAAACAAACAAACTTTTTTTTTTTTTTTTTTTGAATGGCAAGTCATTACTCATGGACATAGACCATGTAGGTCTATGTACAGAATGCAGGAGAGAAAGGAAACATTTAAGAGTTCTTGTATCACACAACATCAGATGACAGACTTATTTGCTGTTATCCTTTCCTCTTGCCTCATATTTTGCCTTAATGTATATGCACAGCTGTTGTTTCTGACCCGAGAGACTTTATATTCAGCCAATTAGTCTACGGTTTTTAAGGGGATTTTTTTTTTCATAGTTGTCATTCGCCAAGCTTCTAAAGTAATAAGTTTAGTTGGAAACACATGTTGCTGTTCCTCGTGGGATAATATCTCAGGTAAATTAATATTGTATTGCAAAACAGTCTAAGATCTCTAATATAACATTTAATAATCAAAATCTTTAGGTCATTTGAAAATCATTGCCTATTTCTTAATAATGTATTTTTAAATCTTATATAGGATTTTGCCTAGAATTTTAAAAATAAGTGACAGAGGAGAATTTTATTTTGCAAACTGCTGCAAACTGTGTTATACTGGCATTTAGTATCTAATAAAAATGATTGCTTGGATTATTGGGGCTTTGGCTTAATCGTTAAATATTTCCTGCAGCTTTCAAGAAATATCAGAAAACCATAATCAGAGGAAGGACCTGCGAATGAAGATTTTGGGGTCTAGAAAGTGTGCCACCTCACCGAGGCAGTTTCTCACATGATTCTCTTACTTCCCAGCCATCCCGCACACCTCTCTCCAGCCAAATTCCCACCACATGCCAATTATAGTCACATCAGATATATACCTATACTAAAAATTAGAGGAAATATTATGGAAGGTTTAAGAGTTCAGGCTAACTCATAATAGCATGAGTTTGATTTTATGTTCAAATTCTCATTTATCAGCACTCTGATTTTGTACAGTTTACTTAAAATTTTTAAGTTTCATTTTATTCAACTTTAAAGAAGAATTTATAAAACTTATCTTTAAGTAAGGTTGATAATTAAAGGTACTAATTTAATGAGCTAGGGTACATAAAAGCCTTAGCTCCTACTTCATACATGGTAAATTATCAAAAACAATAATATTAACTGTTTTATTACTACTAGGGTATCTTCTGCCCATACTAATTTCACTTTAAAAAATGCATCTGGGGGCGCCTGGGTGGCTCAGTCATTAAGCGTCTGCCTTCAGCTCAGGTCATGATCCCAGGGTCCTGGGATCGAGCCCCGCATCGGGCTCCCTGCTCTGCGGGAAGCCTGCTTCTCTCTCTCCCACTTACCCTGCTTGTGTTCTCTCTCTGGCTGCCTCTCCCTGTCAAATAAATTAATAAAATCTTAAAAAAAAAAATGCATCTGGGAAACTGAATCAAGTAGAAATAGGTGGTAATAAGTTATTCAAAAATTGAACTCTTACAATTCAGTAACAAAAAGACAAAAATACCCCAATTAAATAATGGACAAGGAATCTGATAGACATTTCTCAAAAAAATTCAAGTGGACAATAAGCACCTGAAAAGAAGTTCGACATCATTAGCCAACAAGGAAAAACGAATTGAAACCACAACGAGATACTACTTCATTCACATCCATCAGGATGACTACAGTCAAAATGACATGAAATGAAGGGTGTTGGCGAGGATGGAGAGTAGTTGGAACCATCATGCACTGCTGGTAGGAATGTAAAATAATGTAACCCCTTTGATACAGTATGGCAGGTCCTCAAAAGGTTCAACACAGAGTTACAGTTTTACCTAGATATTCCATTATCAAACAAACTAAAACATGTCCACACATAAACTTGTAAATTAAGATCCAAAGGAGTATTAGAAGACTTTAGGGGTCCTTCATGATCTTGTACTCAAACTTCACTTAACATTATAGAACAGTAAACAGCCTTAGGGCAAAATAAAGGCTAACCAGGAGAAACTTTGCAATACATGGAACTAGCAACAGACTGAAGAGTCCTAGAAGATGCTACGCCTTTTCCCCTTCTCACTGGGTGTGTGTCTGCAAAGCAAAGTGATCTGGCTTTATCCAAACATTGGGGGCAAATTAAATTGTATTCTGAAGGATATTTTCTGACTTGAAACTGGTATTGTGTGAATTGGTAAATATGTCATTACCTGAAATTATAATGCCAAAATATCACTCCTAAAAACGTTTTTTGAAGTTTTTGTTTTGTTTTGTTGTGTTTGTTTTGCCGACCCCCAAAATTGCTCTCAGAAACCATCAACCTCCTGACCAGAGTTGGCATTCCTATTCATAGGGGGTTGCAGGAAGTCTGAGGAGGGATGCAGAGGATTGTTGATAGTTAGATAAATGTTTACTTCCTGGGTCAGACCTTTCCTTGAATTGGATTTGCTTCTAAATGGATTACTGAAAGACAGAAATTCATGGGAAAGTGATATTGACCTCCAACTACAAAGAAAAAGAATTCTGTCTCCTGTTGCCAAATGTTTTTTTCCTTAAACAAATCTATGTAGATGAATTTATTTTCTCTATTTCAAACTCATTACATACTAGGTTATTTTAAATTATTTAAAGACAACTATAGTCTATGAAACATTCAACACCTTTCATACTGGCTGCTAGTACCATACTCTCCTTCCCAGCTTTCTTCTAAAAGATTCTTTTCATTGGAGTGTATCCTTTGCTCCACTGGATCAAAATGTAAACAATGAGAAAAAAAAACAAAAAAAAAACAACAACTGTTGGCACTGGCTATATTTCTTATTTCCCTCTAGTAAAGCTATCTTTCCCTACATGATTGTGTGTTGACATCTGTTCTTTGGTGCTAAACAAGACAGATAATTATTTTCATGTGTTTGGTGAACATCCAGTATTTCCAGTAGTTTCATGATCATAACCTAAGTAATGTGAAAGAGGTACAACCTCAAACTGGAATTTGTTGAAACTCCAAGCTTATTTAACTTTTTAAATAAAGAATTTCTACTTCCCCTTATAGATTCACAGTACTCCTTATAGATTCCCAGTTATTTTAAAATCACTTTAGATTTGAAGAATTACCTAGAAAAATTAGTTTACTCACAAAATTGTTGCATTGATGATGAAATCTATCCCCTTAGGTTTCCTAAATAACACAAAGCTGGTGTGAGAGTTACTGTTTTTCTGCTCTGTCTTGGGCTTCTGTGCTTTCTTCTCACTAAGCATCCAACTGAAGCTGTTTCTATGCAAATCAACACACATTTGGAGGAAGTGTGTCGAGGCACATGAGCTTTCGTATTAATTCTATTTTTTTACCTAATCTTTCATAAAGAGAGTCATGAAGGCCCCAACAGTGTAACCCAAATTTGAGATGAACTCACCTCCACAAATTTAGGAAACTTTATAAAATGTAATGGACAGGTGTGGTTATTATTCAGGTCAAATGGAAGAATGTTCCAGAAGCAGTAGGACACTTGCCTCTCTTCCTCAATAAATTTCTCAGCACCCTGAAATGATACTGATATATTTTTGTCAAATTCCTGATAAAATATGAGCCAATCAGGATCATAGTAACACATAAGTATGAAAAATCACATTTCTACAGTTCATTCTTTTTTTCCAAGTACTATAAATGAAAATATATGAGTTTTACATAGATTTGTTCTGAGACTACAATCTTAAAAGTATACACTTGATAGCATACAATTTACAAAGGAAGAAATGGTATATAGATCCTTTAAGGACTCTAAATCCTTGATTATAATAAGATAGACTGAAGTTGAAAGAAGCAAAGAAATAGGCTACCCATATTAAGGAAATTTAACCTTTTCTGATTGTCTTTACACTATACAAATGCTACCTAAGTATGAATGCTCTCTCCTCCCTTACCCTCTTCTCTTTCTCCAAAGGATGGAGGCTGCTCATCCCCAGGCTCCAAAGTCCACCTATTTCCTCTTCCCTAGCCTCTAGTCAGTTTCCCAGTACATAAAATCCAAGTTTACCCACTACACGAAAATCACCAAGGTACTCTTTACCTATTGAAAAAGAAGTTAAGTTCTTCATTTTAATACTGCTTTATTCAGGTCATTATATTATGTTTTATCTAATTCTATGACTAAAATAAGAGTCTCTACATCAATTTCAGGACTCTTCCTTGAGTGTGTGTGTGTGTGTGTGTGTGTGTGCGCGCGAGCTTTGTTTTTTAAATTTTGATTTCTCTTGTAGTCCATCCCGTTTTCACAATTACTCATATAACCCTGAGAAGTACCTGAAGTTACCTAAGAAGTAAAACTAGAACATGCTTATGATCTGTGAAAATAATCAATGATTAGAGTAGAGCTTCCACTTAAAATATAGTATTATTTTCATCTTTCATTTTTTGTAACGATTTTCTATTTTCAAATTATTTATGATTTCTGCTCTAAGACAAAGATAGTATAACAACAAAATAAAATGTCAAAATACTTTCAGAATTACATATAGAATTAAATAATTAAATATTTCAATTAAAGCTTTTAGCATGAACAGGTCACAAATGGGCCAGAGCACTGAAAGCAAGATCTTTCTAGCTTCATTGGACTAATTAACAATATTTTATAGAAAGGAGCCTTTGCAATGACCCAAGTGTGCAAATATGAAATTTGCTTCATCTGAATAAAAGTATGAGATAAAGTCTTTCTTTAAACTTTGCTTTATTAGATTCCTATTAAAGTTATATAATTTATGAATAACTCAGTATCTGCACATAAATTTGAATTTTTAAAATTTATATTTCTTTTTGGAAGTCATTATCTTCACATATCTTCACAGTGGATGGCAGAGAGAAGGAGCTCCTTTAAAGTCAACATTGAGGAGGAACTTGCCACTGCCCCTGTTTTAGCATTCCTATTGCTACTGGAACAAATTGTCACAAATTTAAGAACTTAAATCAACACAAATTTATTGTCTTATAGGTGTATAGGTTAGAAGAATTGCATGTATCACACTGGACTCACATCAAAGTGTTGGGAAAGTATATTCCTTTCTGGAGACTAGGGAAAATTCTGTGTCCTTGCCTTTCAGCATCAAGAGCTTTGTCCAAAAGCTTGTCAAGAGCATGTCCTTGTCCGTGGAATTCTTCCTCCAGAAGAAAGCCAACAAAGTTGAAAGCCCTCTCATGTTGCCATCTCTCTGGCTCTTTCATGGTTCCTTTTTCTATTTTTTTTTTTTTTTTTTGGTTTTTTTAAAGCATGGGGACAGGACCTGTGGGCAGAAAGAGCGGCTGCACCAGGGTCTTGAGTGATGATTTTATATACTCTGGAGTTGGGGGAAGTAAGGAAAAGGGAGGTTTCAAAAGAACTTTCATATGCTAAAGAGGATTGACCTACAAGATACCTACAAGATATCAGAGGTCTTGCCATTGTCAAGTTAAGTTTGTTTTTCCCCTCTAGCAAGGTATTAAGACAGGAGATTCCTGGAAGAACGTCACACATGTCCCACCCAGGAGTGGGGGGTGGGGGGAGGCTGCAGGGTGTCAGCTTATGCTTTGTCTTCAGCTAGCCTTCTGCTCCCTCATCATTTCCCCCCTGAACAATCTTGTCCCTTAGATCTTTAAGGTTGTTGAAAGTGGAAGGTTACATCTTCTGTAACTTCTTCCTGCTAAGTAGGGGCGTAGAGATGTCCCTACCTATGGGTCAATACTGGTCAGTTGGGGAACATATAGGGGAGTTACAAAGGGGGGATAGCTGAATCTAACGTCGTCAATATATATGAACCTCCTTGAGTAGAAGGGATCATCTGTTGATGTGAAGTCATTGTAGGGATGGAGTCTCAGCACCAAGAGGAGAGATATTGAAAAAGACAATGCATTAAGATTAGCATGGCTATAAGAATGAGAAGTCCAATAAAGAGATCCTTAATAGTTTACCATAATTCTCCTGCAGTCCAGGAGTTTAAAGCAATCACTAAAGGAAAGAGAGATCAATTAAAGCGCCAATTTGAGTATTAATGTCAGTTAGAAACCCATTAGTATTTTGTGGTAATCTGGACTGTATACACAGCATCCTGTTTTTATGCTAGTACAAGCTTCACCTCGTATAGCAGTTAAAACATCTAATGCCATTCTACTATGTAGAACCGCTTCATGCATTTGTGTTACTTTAGTATTTAAGTGCTAATGAATATCATTTAGGGCTTTGACCATGTATGTATTAAGAGCTTCCATGTGCCAAACAATATCCTCCAGTCTCAAAGAGGGAACAAAGATATATGCTAGGTGGTTATACTAATGAGACACAGAATATGTCCACCATTGTTCTAAATTTGGAAGTTTAGCTGGGTTGGCAACGGTTTTAATAATGCGTCTGAGCATTCAGGCAAAACCCAGAGTACAGCAGCCTATCCAGCCTGGGGGAAGCTATGGACAAGTTAGAGTCACATAGCCATTAGGTTGCAATGGCTATCCTTTTTCTATTTTTAAAAACCTTTCTGATTACATTGGGCCCACCCAGACAATCCAGGATAATCTTCCCATCTGAAGATCAGCTGACTAGCAATCTTAATCCCATCAACAAACTTACTCCCTTTTTGGCCTTGCAATTACCGTATTTACTGGTTCTGAAGATTAGCGAATTGTCATTGCTGGGGTCATTATTCCATCCATCATAGAAACCTTCCCATCGACCTCATGTTAAACTCTAATATTGGCTGCAGTGATGGTGAAGGAAAGGATGAGGATGTTGATTAAGTTATTCACAAATGTTGACTCTTATTGGGTGAGCCAATGATGTTCTAGGCAATAGACATTCCAAAAAATGAAAACACACCCTGCTCTTGAGAGTTTGTGCTGTAGCCAAAGAAACGGTAATACAATTGATTATAAAATAATTCACTAATTCAAGTATGCATTTTATTTTAATTGTGAATCAGAAGAAGTGTGAAGATGTTTTTAGAAAACCAAATGAAAAAGAAATCTTAATTAAAGAAATCTTTGTAATAAGCCTTACATTTAGAGAATGGCTTTAAAGTGAATTATATAACCATATTGTTTTGTCAGTTTACTAACGAGTTAATACCATTTGTTACTGAAGTTGCCCTTGATTTTCTTCACAGCTCTTTCAAAGAGCATAGATTCACTTGATTATCATTTGGAGCTGTATCTGAAAAAATTATGATCTGACCACTCTCTTTACAGTTGGAATTTAAATAGAGCATGAAAGAAGTATCTGCAATAACAGAAGTCTACTCACTATCCTCCCCATATAAAATAATACTGAGACATATATATGATAGAAGTAAAAGATGTTTAACTTATTTAGGGGGATAAAGAAGTTAATATAGTTAATATCTAAATGAGCATATTCTTCAACTTTCTTTGCCTACACCTGAAGGTACTTGGCAAGTGAGGTCTTAACAAGAGTAAGAGGGCCAAAGCAGCCATTAGTAATTGTGAAGTTACACTCAGGTAGGATCTGGATCATTGAGTACTGAAAGCCTTCACAGTATAAGAGTAACGGACAGTACGTATTTCTTGAGGGAATTTACAAGTTCATATAAGAGAAGAAACAGAAAATCTAATGCTTATCTTTATAAGAAAAGAGGAGGAACTCTTAAGTAAAGTGTATCTAATTAGTAATTCTTACATAAGTCAGGATGTCTTCTAATGAAGACAATTACCAAACCACAATTCATACTGGCTTCACAATATTATAAAAATATATGAATACACCATATAGATGGAGAGTTTAGAGACATGGGGACATCTGTATTGGTTGATTCAACAATGTCATCATGTTTCTAATTATTCCTTTTGTACTGCCCCTCTTCTCAGCCATCTACAGTGTCAAGAGTAGAATGTAGGGAGAGGGGCTACATACTATTTTTTTTTCATGAGTAGCAGATAGTAGAGTATAAATTTGCTCTACAAGGAACAAATGCCCTTGGTTTAATTCTGTTTGACCTTGCCTTTATTGACTCCAGAGAAATGCAGAACACTGATAAGCCTCTTTTATAATTGCATCCTTGAACAGAACTCTGTGTCAGGATTGATGGGATTACCTAGATTGGCTCAGATCATTGAAGCTTATCCATGCAGCATGGTGTCAGTCCTCTTAAGACCCATGAAACTTGCAGAGAACTCATCCACCAAATCAGAGTACCAAAAGCAAAAATAGAGCTAAAACTGCTCAGAAATCAACTAGCAAATATTTTCTACATTTTAAACCTTAAATATAATTTTTAACTGTATCCAGAAAGTAAAAATGTATAGTCTGTGCCCTTATTTGTAAAATGAGAAAATTAAACAGATCTAGGCCAGTGTGAAATATACTTGGTGATGTTCATAGATAAAATGTACACATAAAAGTGAATGACATTAAGGGACTGAACTAAATAAACTATGAGATGAAAACTAACTACAGGTGTTGAACACTTCTGGAGAATTCTACTCACATATTAGGAAACATCAATCTAAGACTCCTTTGCAAATAGAATAGCAATAGAGGAAAAACAATATCACTTCATACAGATTTGTCAAAATCCTAAATTAAGTAATCTATGCTTAAAACTGAAAGAGTTATTGAGGTTATATTTCAGAAGAAGGCATATTCTCTCACTGCTTTAAAATGTAATTATTAAAAATAATTGAATTATGGTTTTAATTTTATTTAATGCATTTTATGTGATTATATATATTTTTAGTGAATATTTCAAGTTGAGATATATGAACTTGTGGCGCGAGCCAAGCTACTCATGCTGTTTGACAAGGTCCAAGTATGGGGGACGATCCTGAAAACAGGAGACTCCACAGCTGGCTCCTGCTATTCTCTTTCATTTTGTTTATGGCAATCTTTATAATTGTGGGAATATTTCTGGGTTTTCATGATAAAGTGACTACTCATCTTAGTTACGCCTATCTAAGCAATCATAATGAAACTAATTCCACGAAGAATTAGTTTCTATAGAACAAAATAACAAGATGGTCATGCTCTGTCTAGCACCTTTCTCTTTGCGTACTGTTTTTTAGTTTTAGTGAAAGCCAATAAGCGGAAATCAATAAAGGTCATGTTAATCATTACAAAGGAAAAATGAAAGAAGGCTATGTCTGTGATCCAAAAAATGATCTAAGATTATCTCAATCAATTGTAAAAAAAAAAAATCACATGTTACGAAAGTATGGAAAAACAAAAATATCCTAACATATAAATAAAGTTCCTCCAAGGCTGTCAGGAAGAGATGCTTGCAACCTGATCCTGTGTCTGTGTCTCCTCATTCGCCGACGCCGTCCTTTCCTACGAGAGACCCACCCTGGCTGGAGCTCGACTCCGGCAAACTTGCATACTAATTGGACTATAACAGTATAAAAAGTAGAAAAGAAGATTTAGTTTCCCTAAGAATGCTAATTTGAAGAAGCTTAAGATGCAATTGGTAGCATAAACTAATATTAATAAAGAAAAGTGAAAAATTAATAGAGATTTTTAAATGATTCCTGAAACTGAATTTCCTGAGATTCAATTTTCTGTAATCTGATGCTATTGCCAAAGCTCAGTTCTACTGTCATCCTGATGGCAGTTGTCCCAACACATACACACATGGGAACACACACACACACATACACACTTTCTCTGTCTTCAAACTTTATCCTATTCAATTTTTCTGTTCAACTCCTGTCTGTTGTCTCTATAATAATACTATATATCCCCGGGGCTTTGGAGCATGCTTCTGATAAAAGAATGGCAGATAGACAAAACTAACACGAGGTCAAAAAGCCATCATTAGATCCAACATGAATATTTAATTTATTGGAAATATTCAGCATTTTCAAAAATTAATTCTGATAAAAGATCAAAAACTAAAAGGACTCTGCCAGCATTGTATTACAGTTCGTAGTCCTTGAATTATTGAAAATGTAAAATTTAGTATACTAAAATAGTTTAGTATATTTCTTACCATTGAATTGCTTTAAAATGATATAAATAATAGACCTATCTCAAATTTCTACAAATTCAAATTTCCTCTCCCTCTCCCTCATTTCCCCTCTATCTCTGTCCCTCTTAGACATTATTCTGTCAGTCAGTTAGGTTTTTCAATTCATTTATTCCAAAAATATTTAGGTAACATTCACTATGTTCCAAGACTATTCCATATTCTTGAGATAATAAAAATGACAATGGGCTTGATTCATGCTGAACATCTAGTTTCAAAAACAAGTAACTAAAATAAAATGTAATGGAACAAATCCATAGCGCTATGGAAATAAATAATAAAGGCCCCTGATGTAGTCTGTGAGAAGATGTTTTTCACATAAGATGTAATCATTAAGATTAAAGAAGAGCTATTATATGACTTCGTGAAGTAAACAAATAAAAATAGATGGGAGAAGGTCTGTTTGCTGAACTATCTAGAAAAAAAATTAGGAACTTCTAAATGCATGCAAGCTCTGAAGTGAGATTGCAGAGGATATAAATTTTGTGCAAGTTACTTACTTTATATCTCCATCTTTGTAATGAAGAGAATGACATTACCAACCCCACAGAATTCTTGTAGGGACTAAATATGCTAATGAATGCATAGCACAAAGAAGTATGCTTGACATAGTAAGTGTCTAGTAAACTTTAACCAGTATATTAATGTTATTATTAGTGTATTTAGCTACATATCCCTTTTAAGCTAGATGGACAAAGATCTAGGGAAACAGATCTACACTACAACCCAAATTTTATGAGAGTGAACAAAGACAGGAAATTCTTTCATTCCATATATAGGAAAATTGTCCATGGTGGAAGTATTTACAGATAAAGAAGTACATTTCCAGAAGGAGAACAGAAGTGAATACTTTGCTTACAGAGGTAATGGATAGGAAGTTCTGATGTGATGTTCAATACACACTTCCTTCCAAATCTTCCCCCCAGGGCATTAGTCTGACAACCTTTCCCTAAATTTCAGCTTCACTCAGAATCTAGCATATAGACACAAGTGACTTGGACCAAATCCGAACCATATTCTAGGATTCCTATTGCTGTATTCTGTCTTTTTTCTCCCTTGAACTGATTCTCACCTCCTACCAACTAGGACATATGTTTCCTGATGGAAGGGGCTTTATGAGCTGTTTTAATGCTGTATCTAGTGTATCTGAAACAGTACCTGGCATATAGTACTTGTTCAATAAATATTTTTGAGTGAACTAAATGTTACAGAATAGAACAAGGACATAGCAGGAGCTCAGTCATTAAAGTCCCCATCTATTTCCCATTACAGCATCTAAGACAGGACAATTAGGATTATTGTATTTGGACATTGCAAGATATACCCAGATGAACCACTGAATCACTGAATTATTATGGATTATATTTTTATGTTTCTTAATTTACTTCATATATAAAAAAGAAATGAAATAAAAATAATTATAAGTCAAATGGTACAGTACATTTGAAAATGTGTCAGGAAGTCATTATGGTTTATATTGCAGTGAAAATTCACAGAGCAGGAACACTCAGCATTTATCCATAATTTATATATATTGATCTATTATGTCTAACTAGATGTTTATGGACCATGTAGGTAAACACACCTTTTTTGTTTAATTTTAATTTTTTAATTTTTTTTTTTTTTTAGAGAGAAGGAAAGGGAGAGGAGGGGGAGGGGCAAAGGGAGAGGGAGAGACAGAATCTTAAGCAGGCTCCACACCCAGCATGGAGTGCAACATAGGGTTCGATCTCATAACCTTGAGATCATGACCTGAGCCAAGAGCAAGAGTCAGATGCTTAACAGAATGAGCCACCCAGGTGCCCCTAAACACACCTGTTTTTAAATATGAGAAAATTGTATGTATCTTCCTTCAAACACCTTGGCATGAATTACATGTCTTGGATAGTTTTACTTCCTTTATTGTAATTCATAACCTAAAGCCATATGGATAGACTATGAAATATGACTCAAATAAGAAAATATGAATATTTTATGGCCTTTTATTTTCTATGCAGTATTAATATTAAGATGTTATATTTGGCATAATTCTGTGTCCAACAATTCTGGTTATATGTTTCATGTTTTATTGATACTAAATTAATGTAGATATCAAGGTAGGAGCCAAATCCCTTTGGGCAATAAGAATACTGCCAAGGGAAACTGAAGGTAGCATTTTTCTTTTTGCTATAAAATCAAGGTTGTCCTAATAATGACATAGCAGTATCTTGTAGAGAAATTGAATATTGCTGTTTTTTCTCTTTTTCACCAATTCACAAACATATAAAAAGGCATATATGATATCTACAAGGAATATAGTAGGTATTGAATAAGTATTTTTGAAGGAAAAACGCAAGAAAAAGGAAGAAAGGAAGGAGGGAAGGGAAGAAAGAGGGAAAGAAGGAAGGAAGGAAGGAAGGAAGGAAGGAAGGAAGGAAGGGAAGAAAGAGGGAAAGAAGGAAGGAAGGAAGGAAGAAAAGAAGGGAGGAAGGAAGAAGGAAAGGGGGAAGGAAGGAGGGAAGAGAAGAAGGAAGAAAAGTGTGGAGGAAGAAAGAAAGGAAATCTGTGGAATGTGAAACTAGGTGCAAATGCCATCAATTCTATCCCTAAATTGAGACTCTTGGTCTCCAAGCATCTACTTTATATTATTATACATACCATATCCCATACGGAACACATACCATACATCAGATCATAGGGACCTAACATTATACCATAATGAATCATTTTTACTGATTAAAAAACATATCTCCTGTTATAATTATTATGTTGTCTGATTAATCCTAAATATACCAATCTGAAATAAAGATATTTTTCACAAATCTCAGAGGAGCAACATGTGATTTTGCTACAAAAGAAATAGGTGAACACAATGCTTTTGTTTTTAATAGTTTACTCCATTTTATTACTTACTGAACATTTTTTTTTGTTTTACAATCTATGAATGAAACTAGAGTGCAACAATTTCTCAAGCAGAATTTTACTGTAAATACTTTGTTTTTCCATAAAATTATTTACTATTACTTTAAGTGCTCCAATATTTACTTTTTACATAAGACATAAAAAAGCTCTTTAGTTCATAGTTTTTGCATTCCCCCAAAACCACTGTGTTACTAAAAACATTCAGTTTCCTTTACCTAACAAAATACAATAATACAAGGTAAGCCTTTGGAATATTTCCAATAGAACATGTAACATTTAATGTTTATTGCTTTTTTAAAAGTTTGTCAGAGTGTCTGGGTGACTCGGTTAAGCGTCTGACTCTTGATTTTGGCTCAGGTCATAATCTCAGAGTTGTGAGACTGAACCCTGTGTTGGGCGCTGTGCTGAGTGTGGAGCCTGCTTAAGATTCTCTCTCTCCCTCTCACTGTCCTCCCCCCTCCCTCTCAAAAAAAAAAGTTTGTCAAATAACAGGGAATACCTCCACTGAAATAAATTTTCTTAGCATTTTGGATACTATGATACAACCTATTTTTTCCACTTTGTTTAGGGATGACAAAATCATCATAGGAGGAAATCTGTGTATTCATGGTATCATGACAAATCATTTATAACAAATTTTACTCTTCACTATAAAATGAAGAAATTTTGCCTCTGGGTCTGTACTAGCAACCTGGCAATTTTGCCATCCGGGACTCCTATTATTCAAACTAGTAATTAGAACAAAACCTATCAAGGGCGCCTGGGTGGCTCAGTTGGTTAAGCGACTGCCTTCGGCTCAGGTCATGATCCTGGAGTCCCGGGATCGAGTCCCGCATCGGGCTCCCTGCTCGGCAGGGAGTCTGCTTCTCCCTCTGACCCTCCCCCCTCTCATGCTCTCTCTATCTCATTCTCTCTCTCAAATAAATAAATAAAATCTTAAAAAAAAAAAAGTTAAAAAAAAAAAAGAAGAACAAAACCTATCAAAATCATGCTTGATTGTCAGCTATCACCAAGTAGGTATTTAGATAGTGTGTAGTCTGAAAAAAATCTGGTATGTGATAGAGGATGCCAGTGGAGAGAAAATCCTGTGATTCAGGAAATAGTGTCTGGATAGTATCTCTTTAGAATTGAAAGAAACTTCATAAAACATTTGCTCAACCACAACACTTGAATGGAGCCTAAATCAAATTTTTTTAAAAGATTTTATTTATTTATTTGACAGAGAGAGACACAGCGAGAGAGGGAACATAAGCAGGGGGAGTGGGAGAGGGAGAAGCAGGCTTCCTGCTGAGCAGAGAGCTTGATGCGGGGCTCGATGCCAGGACCCTGGGATCATGACCTGAGCCGAAGGCAGACGCTTAACGACTGAGCCACCCAGGTGCCCCCCAAATCAAATTTAAAATTACCCAATTGCGTAACTGTTTATTTCCTTTTTTCCCCACAGATTATAATCTTCTTAATGGATAAAACAATGTTTCTTTCTTTCTATAGTAGCTACTATGTAATTGGTGCTAAATGAAGTTAGTTAATAAATTTACACAGTATAATTTTTTTAATTTTATTATGTTAATCACCATACATTACATCATTAGTTTTTGATGTAGTGTTCTATGATTCATTGTTTGCCTATAACACCCAGTGCTCCATGCAGAACGTGCCCTCTTTAATACCCATCACCAGGCTAACACATCCCCGCACCCCCTACCCTCTAGAACCCTCAGTTTGTTTCTCAGAGTCCATAGTCTCTCATGGTTAGTCTCCCCCTCCAATTCCCCCCTTTCATTTTTCCCTTCCTACTATCTTCTTCTTCTTTTTTTTTTTTAACATATAATGTATTGTTTGTTTCAGAGGTACAGGTCTGTGATTCAAGAGTCTTACACAATTCACAGCGCTCACCATAGCACATACCCTCCCCAGTGTCCATCACCCAGCCACGCCATCCCTCCCACCCTACAGTATAATTTAATATAAATCTATATTTAAGGTTATATTCATATTTCTAAAAATATCCAAGAAATGACTTAGCATGTCATTCTGCCACACAATTTCAAAGGGTCTCAAAATCAGTCAAGCCCAAGGTGACTACCATAAAAACTCATTGGTAACGCAGGTATAACACCGTAAGACTAAAATTCCATTTCATTTCAAATTCTTCTCATTTTTTTTTCTTTCTTATATGATATACTCAAAAATTTTAAAAGATTTTATTTATTTATTCTAGAGAGAGAGAGCAGGGGGGAGGAGAAAAGGGAGAGGGACAAGCAGACTCCATACTGAGTGCAGAGCCTGATGCAGGACTTAATCTCAGGACCCCGAGATCCGAACCTGAGCAGAAATCAAAAGTCAGATGCTTAACCAACTGAGCCACCCAGGCACCCCTCAAGATTTTTTAATGTGTAGGGAACAAACCTTCCTTATGAGTAGTTCTCAGGTATCCTTGAAGCATTAATTGAAATTAATCTTGAAAAAGTTACCTCATTTGATGGAAATTTTAAAATGAAAATCTCAAATCATTGCTTAAAAAAGCAAAGAATTAGCATTCTCAATGACAGTTTTACATTTTGTACTTCAAATTTTATAATAATGCAACATGAACTGTGTGAAGAATTCCAATTTGTAGAACTGTGTGGTTCATCTCAGTTACTCACCCAGTCAGAAGACCTTTTTTTCTTTTTCTTACCTTTTAGCAGTTAGGCAAGTTACCCTGGTGTCATTCTCTAGTGTCTACATCATCTTGATTACTATTATTTACCTTATCCTGAGTCATTCTTTACTTTATCAGTTCCCTATTGATAATCCTGCCTGATAGCTATTAAAACTAAAGGGCATAACCTCCACCCTCAAGACACTTAGAGAAGCTGTATGTACTTACATGCTAACGGCCAAAGCATTTGCAGTCAATGGAATCTAAGGCTCTCTGGGTGCTGCTTACCAGTTTTTCCATCTTAGAAAACTTATCTGAGATTTTCAATATTCATTTTTTGCTACTATATGTCTCACATAGCAATGTTGTGCCAGTTAAATAATTTGTTTAAAAAATTAGCACAGGATTTGATTTATAACTAGTGTTTAAAACATTGTTAAGGGCACCAGGGTGGCTCCACCGGTTAAGTGGCTGCCTTTGGCTCAGGTCATGATCCCAGGGTCCTGGGTTGGAGCCCTGCATCAAGCAAGGAGCCTGCTTCTCTTTCTCCCTCTGCCTCTTCCCCAGCTTGTGCTCTCTCTCTCGATCACTCTCTCTCTCAAATAAATAAAATCTTTTAAAAATTAAAAAATTAAAAAATAAAACATTGTTATATCTTTATTATTGATATTATTTACATCATTATTAAGTACTGATGATTAAGCCTCTAATAGGTCTTCTTACACCCTGACAACTATTTTGAGATCCTTAATTCTTCTCTGTATATCTACGGTATAATATATATATGTGTATATATATATACATATATATATTACATATTTTCATATATATATATATATGAAAATTTGTCTTCTTGGGAACCTTCTAGAAATTGATCCTTTACTACCCCAAAGAACATGAAAGAATAACTTAAGATATGAATAGGTCAAATGTGGCACATGTTTTGGGATGACACAATAGTTTGCCATACCTACAGTATGCCATGGGAGGGAAATGAGTACAGACAGAAGTATAGATAGGACTGAAGGGTGAAATTTAAGTGGATTTATAAAGCATTTAATTCCATGTCACAGAATTGTAATTTACCTGGGATCACTAGAAACTTGGTTATTGGTGTTGATGTCTTATTTTTATTTCTCTCTTCTTATTTGTTATGTTTTAGAAAGATGACAAAATAGATCTTTAGTAATACAAAAACAGTAATAAATGAAAACTAATAGACAACACCCATTAATCCACATTAAAACTGATAAGGACCTAAACCAGAGAATTAACCATAATGATGGAAAAGTGAAAATAGGAAGGTAGAAAGAGTCAGGTTAATATCTTAGCATCTGACTAGGTTAACACCAACTCAGCTTTCAGTGAACATGAAAAGAAAACTATAACAGGAATTTTACTAAGTAAAACTTATCTTCCTATCTATTTCAAATGGATTTAAGCTAGGGAACATTTAGCATAGATTGTTTGCTTTGAAAATGAAATAGAAACTCAAGATTTTGATACTGATGCTACCTAAAGGAGACCAGAGGCCCTCACATCTCCCTTTCGTACCATGATTAGCCAGTAGGAAACAGTAACAGTTCTTTTTCTCAGTTCCAAACAGTTTTTATATTCTGCTCTAAACAGTTGAGTCTTTGACTCCGTAAACTACATTTTTTCCTTTACAACCAATTCCTTAAGTTTTTCTAAGTGGGAATGCAGAGGGGGACTGTAATGTGAGACGAAAGACTCCTTCTTATTTCCTTCTTATCGTTAATGGTATCATCCAAGGATGCCTTCCCATGCCAGCTACACAGCTGGCTCCTACAGTCAAGTTTTCTCCCAGCTGGGCAGCCTCTCCCCTCTGAAATCTGAGATCCAGCTCTGAGGGTCTCAATCTTTTCTCCTCTGAGTTTCTGTGGCACCATCATCAGCCACCTTCCTCAGATTCTTGGTATCAGAACCACAAAGGCCCTACTTATCCCAAGCTTCCAAATGATTCTAGCAACCACAAACTCTCACCCTGGTTCCCCCATTTCTAAAGATGGTAGTCGCTTGCTGAAGTTACTACATCTATATTACTTCAGTGTTCCCTTTAGATATTTTTAGTCTTCAGGCATGTGTATAACCGACCTTTTATTAAAATCTGTTGATCCTTATGTATGCATCACAATATAAAAGCCACCAATCTCACCTAATTCTTGAATCTTAGGGGATCCCCCTCATCTTTACCTTCTCAAAGAGATGAGCCCCAGCCACTCACTTAAATTGATTTCAGATATTTTATTCTTCAAAGAATTAATTTCTAACTCAACTGTTTCTCCACATTTTGTATTCTTTGGATTTGAATCTTCAATTGCTAAGATGGCTGTCATTTAGGACCCATTTTTTTTTTTTTTGTCCTACTCTTTATTAGTCAGAGGACCAGGAGAAAATATATATATACTCAAATGGTTCAACAAACGAGATTTTAATGACAAAACTGCTAGAAGATAATGAGAAAAACCAGATAAACTTGGTTTTGGCAATGACTTTTCAGATACAACACCAAAGGCTTGCTTCATGAAAGAAAGAATTGATAAATTGAACTTCATTGTAATTAAAAATCTCTGCTCTATAAGACATTATTAAGAGAACGAAAAGTCAAGCCACAGGTTGGGAACAAATTATTTATAAAACACATATCTGACAAAGGACTTGTAATCAAAATATAGAAAGAACTCCAAAAATTCAACAAGAACAACAAAAACAGCAATTACACATGGGCTAAACATTTGAATAGACACCTCACTAAAGCAGATCAAATAAGCATATGAAAAAATGCTTATCATAACATATCCTTTGTGAATTGCAAATCGAAATGAGATATTACTATATACCTAATAGAATGACTAAAATTCAAAACACTGACAACATCAACTGTTGCAACGGAATTTTCATTTACTGTTGGTAGGAATGCGAAATGGCAGAGGCGCTTTGGAAGGCAGTTTGGCAGTTTCTTACAAAGCTAAATATAACGTTACCACACAATTCAGCAATCACACTCATGGGTACCTACCCAAATGAGAGGAAAACTCAGGTCCACAAAAAACAAACAAACAAAAAACAAAAAACAAAAGAAACCCTTCACATGAATATTTAGGCCAGTTTTATTAATAATTGCCCCAAATATTGGAAAGAATGAAAAAAGTGTGATACATCAATACGCTAGAGAATCATTCTGTGATAAAAAGTAAAGACATAGAAGATTCTTAATGCATATTGCTAAGTAAAAGAAGGCAACCCAAAAAGGCTCATACTGTATGATTGCATGTATGACATTCTGGAAAAGGCACAGTTAAATAATCAATGGTTGACAGTGTTTCAGGGGCAGAAGGAAAGGATAAATAGGTAGAGCACAAGGCATTTTTAGGGCAGTGAAACTTTTCTGTATGATTCTGTAATTGTGGATACATAAAATTATGTATTTGTCCAAAGCCACAGAATTGTAAAACACAAAGAATAAATTACTGTAAACTATGAAATTTAATTAATAATTATGTATCAATATTGGTTCATCAATTGTAACTACACCAATACAAGAAGTTAGTAATAGGAGAAACTATGTGTTGGTGAAGAGGCAGAACTGGGAACTCTTGAACCTGGATGTGCAATTTTTCAGAAAACTTAAAACTTCTCTAAAAAATAAGGCCTGTTAAGAAATAGACTTACAAATGAAACTTCTATGACTTATTGAATACTGAATGAACTAAACTGAATTAAAATGACTTTGTATTAATTTTTGCTTAAGTTGCAAACCACTTAGGATAATTGGAGACATTCATGTTTCACAAACCTTAGGGTTGGATTTGCTAATCTACATGATCTGGTATTCATCAGATTTTAGTTAATGGGAAATGGTTTAAATTAAATTGGTTGTTTCTGGTTTTAGTCACTTTTACAACAAGTACTAATGAAATATCAGTATAAACTATAATAACACAGATGAGTACATTTTAATAAATGCTTTGCGTATTTGAAAATGGCAAATTTATTAATTTGGAGGAATTTCAAATGCCAGTAAGAGATATATATACACTTTAAGATATATTGATATAATAAAACATGTAAAACAGACAAATACTATATTGTAGACCTGAAAGTTGGAGACAAGAATCATAGATTATGAGTCAAATATTCAACTATTAAGTAGTTACTTGTACTTTGTTAACATCTAATCTCTAGGTCTCATTTCCTGATTTGCAAAATGAGAATATTTGTATATATGATCTTTAATTATCTTTATGGATTTAAATTCGGTGTGTGTTCATAATATAGTATTACTGATTTGAGACAGACATCAGTTATAACCACGCTTCATCAAATGACAGTTGTTTCCTGCTCTTCAAGGTGCCCAACTAACCAAAATAAGATTACTAAGTGACATAATATTTTATGTATTTATTTATGTGTCTCTTTTGAGAGTTTATTATGTAATTAGTGTTTGAGATTTTGGCACAAGGGATTTCTCAGTTTCATATTCAGTATGTTTATGGTGATTTTAAGTGGTAAGAGACAGTTGGTTTACATTTTACTAGCTATGGAAATAACATTATAAGCACTCTGAAGTAAGTGCTAACACTTGTCCTTGACTATAAAAATTGACCTAGTAAAGGGTCTGGTTCTCTACTGATAAGACACATAGTAGTATCTTGCCTCTGTTCTTCAAGAACATAAAATGCTTCCCTTGAGTTTTCAATGAAAATCAAAACATCTTCTATGTTTTGGTGCCAAAAGCACATGTAATTGGCTCCTTGAGAGATTTTAGATTTCAATTTCTTCAAAAATCAACATTTGACTATACCATGTAGATTTTGACATATGCAGCTTTTGCAGTCCAGGACATCTGGGCTACTGGATGGGTTATTCACCTTTCTCACCACTGTTATTACTCTTTTATCCTATGCAGTGTATGTAATCTCCTCCCTTTGGTAAGATATTTAAATCATTTCTGACACATCCACACTTTAGTATCTGGGTTTCTCACTTGGTCTCATCCCTCCCTTTTGTATCCCTCCTATGATTTCTTTTCAATCTATTTGAGCCAATACAGCCCAACCTATAGGACTTCACCTTCATGGTACCTAACTGTAACCACTCTCTTGACATCACCCCGAAATACTTCACCCCGTTCTCTTCCCACCACTCTTACTACACTCTCCCTTATCCTTTAATTCACTCTGCAATTGATTTCCCTGGTTCTAGGAATCTGGGTTACTGAACTTGCTGGAAAGGACACAAAAGGGCATTGATAATTCTTTAGAACATATGGACTCTAAATTCACATGATTTATTTAACTCAGCAATCTGTTTACTTGTCGTTAAGCATCCCCTGTCTATAGTCAATTCTTTTTCTTGTACTGGTTTTCATATTTAATACTCCAGCTCCCAGATGTCAGTGCAAAACTATCTTTACACACAAAGACAAAAATATTCACATGAACTAGAGTCAAAAGAAAATGTTGTCTTCATGAAAAGATGTTTAACATCACTCATCAGCAGGGAAATGCAAATCAAAACTACAATGAAATAGCACCTCACACCTGTTAGAATGGCTAAAATTAACCATACAAGAAACAACAGATGTTGGCCAGGATGTGGAGAAAGGAGAACTCTTTTCCACTGTTGATGGGAATGCAAAATGGTGCAGCCACTCTGGAAAACACTATGGAGGTTCCTTAGAAAGTTAAAAGTAGAAGTAGAACTGGGTATTAAAGGGAGCACGTATTGAATGGAGCACTGGGTGTTATACGCAAACAATGAATCATGGAACACTACATCAAAAACTAATGATGTAACGTATGGTGATTAACATAACATAATAAAATAAAATAAAATAAAAAAATAGAATTGCTCTCCGACCTAGCAATTGCACTACTAGGTATCTACCCAAAGGATACAAAAATAGTGCAAAGGAGCACATTTGCCCCAAAGTTTATATCAGCATTATCAACAATAGCCAAATTATAGAGAGAGCCCAAATGTTCATCGACTGATGAATGGATAAGGAAGTGGTGGTGTGTATACACACACACACACATTATATATATATATGTGTATATATATATATATATATATATGTATATGTATATATATGTACACACACAATATATATATATACTATACACACAAACACACACAATGGAATGTTATTCAGCCATCAAAAAATAAAATCTTGCCATTTGCAAGGACATGGATGGAGTTAGAAAGTATAATGCTAAGGGAAATAAGTAAGTCAGAGAAAGACAAATATGAGATACCAGTTGTATATGGAATTCAAGAAACATAACAGATGAACATAGGGGGACAAAAAAGAGAGAGGCAAACATAAAAAAGACTCAACTATAGAGAACAAACTGAGGGTTGCTGGAGGGGAGGAGTGTGGGGGATGGGTTAAAAGGGTGATAGGTATTAAGGAGGCCATTTGTTGTGATGAGCACTGGGTGTTGTATTTAAGAGATGAATCAATAAATTCTACTCCTGAAACTAACATTACACTGTTTGTTAACTAACTGGAATTTAAATAAAAATGTGAAACTAAAAAAAAAATAAAAATCAATAAAAATAAAAAATAATAAAATGTTTTCAAGCAAAAAAAAAAAAGAAAATGTTGTCTTGAGTATGGACATAACACTAAGGAATCCTTCCACAATAACTCACTGAGAATCAATTCATCTTTGCTTAATTGCATAACTGCTTTAATGTCAGGGATGTGAAATTCATTGTTTCAAAAATGAAAAGAAAAATCTCATTTATAGATAATTCTATTACGTTAAAATATTCCTTCTAATGAAATAAAATTAATACAATATTTGTGTAATTTGTATTTAAGTCTTCTGAATTTAAATTGATTTGCTTTAATGTTTTTCAACTTTTGACGATTGACAACTTACTTTACTTCTATAATTTTACTCTGCTTCCAAAACTTTTTGAACTTTTTTGGGTGGTTGATTGGTTGGTTTTGTTTTTCTTTTGTTTCTTTTCTAGGTGCCTTGAGAGCATGATTTTTCCAAGGTTAACAGTAAGAGGCTACAGGAGAGAAAGTCAACAAACAAAAAAGACAATCTTACTTAAATTTAAAATGCATTCAAATCTGGCCTTTGTATTAATTTGAAAAGAAATGCTAATTCAGATTCATAAGAACAGAACTATATTCCAGTTTATTAAAGAGATATGTCTGTTACTGGAATTTACTACTAATAAAATCTTCCTTTTCATGAAAATACTATTTATACATTAAGTGTACATCCCCAAAACATAAATTGAATTCTTGGAGAATATAAAACAATCCATATTCATTGATAAGACAGTGTATCCTTACTTAAGCTGTAACAGCCCTTTGCTTGCGTAAGCATAATTTAAAAGTAGCCTGACCATTATAAAATGTTTTTCAATTAAAAGTCATCTGCAGTATGTAACAAACTCTCCAGATATGCACAAGATTACTTTCAGGTGGTAAAGCTAACCTCAGAAAGGAGCTCTGTGATATGATTAAATATATGTTGCTCAAGGTCAAAATGAATATATGTTACATAAGAGAACCGATAGTAAAATATAAAAGTAGACTGGAGCACTTACTGAGAAATAATAATTCAAGCTTTTACTCCTAAAAGTGATAGAACTTGGATTGGTGGGAGAAAAAAGGTCCTGCACATCGTGAAAAGTAGAATAATGTGGTCTGAGAAATAGTTGTGATGCATCTCAAGGACACTGAGAAGATTGCTCCAGTTAAAGGCCTGGTGGTTCTAATTCAGAAAAAAAGATGATTATAAAATTGTATAATTACCAACATTTGTGTAGTGCTTTTGGTTTCAAAGTGCTTTCGCCTACATTTATCACAGCTGATTCTCAAAATGACCTTGTTCAATAGTATTGAGCCCTGCTCGAATTTATACAAAAACTATATAAGAGAGATTAAGAGTCTTGGGGCACCTGGGTGGCTCAGTTACTTAAACATCTGACTCTTGATTTCAGCCCAAGTCATGATCTCAGGGTTGTGAAACTGAACCCCACATCGGGCTCCATGCTGGGTTTGGAGCCTGCGTAAGGTTCTCTCTCCCTCTCCTTCTGCCCCTCCCCACCCCCACATGTACACATGCACTCTCTCTCTAATAAATAAAAATAAAAATAAAAATCTTATTGGTAAATCCATGGTGCTGTGTATGTAACACACTAATATAACTAAACCTTTCAAGTAAATTTGAGGAATTTGAAGTCTTTTTTTGGAAAATACAGCACTGAGAAAGATAAATAGGCTCTTGTAACGAATTCACAAAAATTACAATTGGTTAACTGAATTATTGCAATTTCAAAAGCATTTTTTCCACCCAAAATCAATCTTAATGTTAACATATAACCCTACTTATTAGAGATATGACATATAATTTCTTCCATTAAAAATAATAATCCTAAAACTTCTTAAACAAATGTTCTACATTTAAAGTAACTTATGACAGATTCCTTTTCCTCTCTTTTATGGTTTTCCACAGAAGTAAGCTTTGTGATTTTAAATTTATATTTATCTGTTAGAAGAAGAAAGGAATTTAGTCATAATAATATAGAAATTCTTTTCTCAAAAAATTTGGTCAAAGAAGTCATGTTATAACAAGCAGTACTATAAATAGCATAAAGGATCTTTGGAAGTTATAACTACCAAAATCTTTGATTTTTAAACTGAATCTGAACTTAGTTATAAAGCATTTGAAAAATGTCATATCTTTAATATTCTTATATATCTACACACAAAAATATTTACGCAATGCCTTATTTAGTGCTATATAATTTTGAAAGTAACATATGAAAAGTCAGCCAAAGTAGAAAGAACTTGGTATCATGAAGGTCAAAATGGTGTCTGCGAAAATGACTTTTTGAATGTAAGAGAATACTTGCCTATTTTAGTAATAAAAACCATTGCTAGACTTTTCTGGAATTATTCACTACTGAGATGTAGAAAGAGTGAATAACTTATTTCAAGTTTTAAACAATTCAAGTTCTCTGTTGGTGAGATTTGTTATTTTTCTAGGTTGAATGGTAGTTACAAACCAAGAACCCTACCTATAGTTCCTTAAAAATTGTGTAAGTATTTAAGACCATTCTTTGGTGTTTTTCTTTCTCTGTATTCAGCATAATTCATAATATAAAAAGGTTCTATCATTCTAGGAACTAAGCTATTCCTTTAGGGAATATGGATATAGTTGGATGTCTAACCATAATAGTATATCCCAACAATTTTTTATGAATAAAATACTAAATAATATCTTACTAACCTGAAAGAGTATTCTTTTATTTTGAAAACTGAAAAAAAATTTACATCCTTATTTTTATCATATTCATTTTCATTAAATAAATGCAAAATTTATATGACTTCTGTCATTTAAAAAAATAAAAAGCATGTCTTCTCACTTCTCATTTTGCTACAACCGGACACCCAAATGGAGAACTTTCACCACAGAGACAACTATAAAACCTCAGCATGTTAGAAAATAACCTGAAGTAACCAGATATGAACAGAAGCATACCAACTCTGGAGAATACCAACAGAAGCATACCAAGCTTAGAGAAGACAGACAATATGAAGTTAGTTCCCCATTTCTGTGGCTTTTCGCCTGAGACTAACTGCATCTCAGCACTGGTGGAAAAGCTACAGTGTTTCTGGTTGAGGGAACCAGAAAACTGTTGGTAGAAGACTATCACCAACACGAGTGGGGGAATCCCAGAAAGAAAAGAACCAGAGAATGGATACCCAAATATCCACTGACATTTCTTAACTGACCTCGGAGCCATGGAACCAACTAAGAGTAGCTCAACTAAAGGGGTAAGATCTGAATTGACACTGAAACAGCCATTTGTGAAACAAGAATTTGCAGTTGAAGCACAGGCAAAGAAATCTCCTGGTGTGCAAAGGAAACACTAACCATCAGAGATATAACCCAAAAGCTATACAATTTAACAATCACAACTGTAATGCCCAGGATACAATCCCAAACTACCTGATGTATGGACAACCAACAATATAGAATGTATTCCTAAGAGAAAAGAAAATAAAAAAGTCTGAACTTGAGATAAGCCACATACTCAAACTAACAGATAAATATTTTAAGAAGTTATTATCCCTATCCTCAATGATGTAAAAACAAAATATGTTCATTAGATAAAATGAAAAATAGGAAGTCTCTGGAGAAAGAAAAATGATTTAAAAAATTCTGGATGGAAGTGTAAAATACAATATCTGAAAGAAAATAATAATCACTGAGTAGACTTGACAGCCAATGAAAAATAATGACTAAGTGAATTACAAAACAGAGCAATAGAAATTAACAAGGTAAGTGATAGAAAAGATACTGGAAGGGAAAAAAAAAGAGCCTCATCAAATTTTTACATAGTATAAAATAGGCCAACATATATGTAATTGAAATCCCAGGAAAATTGAGAGAGATCAAAGCAGGAAAAAAAAATTCAAAGAAATAGCAAAATTGTTCTAAATTTGAAAAAAGATATAAACATACAAATACATGATGTTCCGCAAATAACAAGCCAAACAAACACTAGAGAAAACTTTCCAAGACCATTGTCAAACACTTGAAAATCAAAGATTCAAAGAAACTCTTGAAATCAGCTAACAGATAATGACATATTCAGTGGAACAATGATTTGATCAATGGCTGGCTTCTTATCAGAATGATGGAGGTCTAGAGAGAGTGAAGCAGTATCTTTAAGTGACAAAAATGAAGATTATCATCACAGTATTCTTTATCTAACAAAAATAAAGGTATTTTCAAATAAAAGTAAACTATGAGAATTCATCTCCATCGTACCAGCACTATAAAAATGTTTAAAGAAGTTCATCAGGATCTATGAAAATAATACTAGATGGAAATCAGATCCACAGGAAAAAATGAAGAACATAAAAAATAAAAACCCAGACAAATGAAAAATAGTATCTCTCCTTTGAGTTTTTTCTTAGTTTATAAGTCACATACTCATTTAAAATTAAAAAAAAAAAAACAGCACGTATTAGCAAGGATGTGGATATGTTCCTATATATCTTTTTGGTTAAGATTCTGTAGATATTTTGTCCTTTGTTTTTTGTTTTTTATTTTGTTATTTGTTTTATTGTTGAATTTCAAGAGTTCATTATATATTCTAGATATAAATCCTATGTCAGATAGGTGATTTGCAAGTCTTTTTTCTCTCAGTCTGTAACTTGTATTTTCATATTATCAACAATTTATTTCACAAATCAAGATTTTTGATTTGTCTATTTGCTTTTTTTTGCCTGTTTGTTTTTGCTATGTGACGAAAAATCACATATGCTTGAAAACTAAAAGTATAGATATGTAACTTGTATATTAATCAAACTCAGTACATCCTAATAATTCTTACTATTTTTTTTTTTTTAAGATTTTATTTATTTGACAGAGAGAGAGATAGCGAGAGCAGGAACACAAGCACGGGGAGTGGGAGAGCGAGAAGCAGGCTTCCTGGGGAGCAGGGAGCCCGATGTGGGACTCGATCCCAGGACTCTGGGATCATGACCTGAGCTGAAGGCAGACACTTAACGACTGAGCCACCCAGGCGCCCAATAATTCTTACTATTATTATTACTATTAATCAATCGATTAAGATGGTGATATTTATTGAATTTTGTTTTCATATTTACTCATTTTCTTCATGTAGGAAAGAATGTTCCTATATACAATTTGTTAGCTATATGACTGGTCATGTAGCCCCAAGACATAGTTTTCTTCTATAAAATGTGCATAATATTAATCTTAATTTTTTGTGGTTCTTAAAGGCAATTGAGAAAGTGAAAGTTATTTCTAATTATAAAGCATAAATGAAAGGTATTATTATAACTGCTGTGATTACATCATCATGTGGGAGATTTACAGCTAAGGAAAATGGTGAGATGTTATTGTCCCTACATTTAACCCTTCAGACCAATCAGATGAAAAGTTATACTCCTAAAAATGGCATAATTTTCCTGGTTAGAAACTTAATATTTGATTCACGTTTCTCCTCACAACCACTCATTGCTTCATGATTTCAGAATATGCTTTTGAAGCAGTGTAAATTCCTCATGCGGAATAAATACTTAGGCTTGGGGAAAAAATGGAAAAAAGAAAAATCACAATCTACTACACTAGTTTGAGTAGGTATTAGAGAACTGAAACAGAAAGTCATTAAAGGTGTCAGTTTTCATTTCAGCCATACATAATTTCATAATACAAAAGTAAATGAGATTTAAAATATATTAGTTTTTATTAAATTATGGCCTTAAAACTCCTCTGAATAATACTAAGGAAAGATAATTTAAGAATTCGAAACCAAAAATTTACTTAGAAAGGCAGAACTCATTCCAGCTAACCTCTGAATGATCAGACCTTGTGGTTTGACAAATTATCCCAAAGCCAGCCAAACAGAGTTTAAGAGAGCCAACCTCACAACTTGCCAATGGATTCTGCTGTTTAAAAAAATATATACAGGGTTTCCAAAAGCTAAATAGAAGTCTATTCATAATAACTATCCTTATATCACCATTTTAGTCTTGATGACTCACAGGTGTAGGAACCTTATTTTGGATCTTGAACCTCCTGATTCCATGCTTGGAAAGCGGGCTGCCCTTCAAAATATTTGAGCTGATGATGCTCAAAACATGTAAGAAGAAATTTAAGGCTCAGTGGTAGGACAAGATCAGTAAGAAAACTCAGAGAATTTCAATATTAATGAACGAAACATATAATTTTTAAAAGCATTTCCATAGCAAAGAATTAGAGCTATCATACCCAAAATTACAGCAAGAGAATTGCATAGGCAGCCAGTGTTTTGTAAATCTACTAAATGGCAAAGTTATATTCACTTTTTTTATGTGAAATCTTCTTTTAGAAACCCAATTTAAAAACCATTTGCAAGATAAAAAGATGTATATGCAATAACAACACCAAGTAAATTTAGTTACATTATGCCACAAAATGTCAACACTGGAAGAAATTATGAAAGTGGTGGGAAGGTAGTTGAGGAACATTTAAGTTTAACAGAAAAGATTCATATTTATGCCTGTCTTAATGTCTTTTGAACAGCAAAATAAAATTGAATTCTAAAAAAATATCTTAGGTTCCTTTGGGTAACTCATAATTATTTCAAAATCTTCTTGGTCCTAGTCTCATTCCCCAGCCACTGTGACAGCAATAGTTTTATAAAGACTCTGACCAGCTTCATGTTGACATAATTGGATATTACTTCACCCTAAGCAAGCTATATACACCTGCTTCTTGCTCTGGAGTTTCCCTGAAACTATAACAGGAACATACATGAAAATTTGCCCTATATTCACTTATGTTCAAATCAGAAATAGGCAGTAATCAAAACCCATTGAGCCACCTTTGGCCAATGAAGAATGAGAACAGATTGATGAATATATCCTTGTTTTGGTCTCTCAGATGGACATCTCTCAGATGAATTCCATAAAGCCTCCTACAGGAGATAAAACACCAGCTGTTTATAGTATTGGTCAAATCCATATAAGATCCTTGTGTTGGCTTTTCAACCTTTTTCATTTCACTGACCATGTCTTGCACTTTTGTTTAGAGATCATATTTTCTCAAGATTTTCTTTGAGAGAAATTTAGGCAAAGACAGGTACTATTCCTGTTCTTTGTGCCTTAGGGGTATGGGGTGGGGAAACTCAGAATCTTTCAGATCTTTCAATATATGTTCATCATCAACAACTGATCAAGTTATTCATCAGCAAGCATAAAAAAGAACCAAACTCCTAATTATAAAACAGTAATTCAGTTTATTTTACAATACAAAAATCATACTATAAAATGACAGCCCTAGATATGTTAGAAATTGTTAAAGTACTACATTGATTGCTTATGATCCTAAAACTTCTCTGTAAAAAGAGATTTATGTTTAAAAATGTAATATACAAAATTAGCAATTACTTTCTTTTAAATGAGATTTATACTATGTCTTCTCTAAAAGAGACTTATATCAAATTGTTTTAAAAAGGCAATTCTTTAGGGCACTGAATGATTCAGTTTTCAAAATGTTCCTTTTAAGCAGATGTTTTCAAAAACATGTCTATTGAATGAAGCAAAGAATTCCTTGTCTGCCTTATAATGGCATCATTAGTCCACAGTAAAATTTCTTCCCTGTCATGTTAATCCTTCATTTAGATAGATATAGGTATATTTTGACATATTTACATTATTGTAAAATATCATGTATTTTTCTCTGTAAAATGTACCTAATTTGAGTAAATAGAATAAAAATTGTAAATTAAGAAACCAGATACTGGGAATTTGAAGAGTTAAAGTGAGATATTCTACATCTTCATGTTACTATAGAATTATTTCAGGTCTTGGCCTCATTATTGCAATTATTTTTTTAAGTTTAAATTACCATGGGGACACAATTACTACTTTTTATTGATTATAATACTGTCGGTCTACTATAAAACGATAGGCAGTAAAATTTTCTGTGGTGCAATTGTGTCTATTTAAGCGCTGGCTTGATATATTCAAAGGCAAACAGGAAGAACAAAACTTGTTCTGTATCATTCATTCTCACATATTCTCCCTCTCTCTCCTCAGCATATGAAAACTGAAGACACTGGAAAACCACAGGGGAAAATGTATTCACCAATGGACGATTTTCTCTCTATAAATAACATTTCAGTGGTGGTCAAAGGAAAGCTTAAGAGAAAAGGAAAAAGATATAACCACATGTGCATATTGCTTGGAAAGAAATATACAAAGTAACAGATTCTGTCAAATCAATTTATATTTCAAATCAAAAACTTAAGGAAAACCTCAGTCTGAACCTCAATCAGCACACAGAACTATTACAAAATATTCATTATATCATGGTAGCCATGGTCTCAGAGGAAAAGATAAATAATTTTCCCATGTGTTTAGGTTACTTACCAAAGAACTGCAGCACTATCTTCTTTCTCAACATG